>NC_071255.1:23655189-23840189 GCF_023375685.1 Ictalurus furcatus | reverse complement strand
TATTAACTCCCATTATGGAAAAGTGTGAACATTTCCTGCCCTGACTGGGTGGTGTGTAGAGGCATCTCATTAAATGAGGCAGGAATTGTACCACTCAGATTCAGATTTTCGAGGTTTAAAAGCACAATCCCTTTTTACGAGTTTGGATATTTATGTAATTAATGAGGTGTAATGGAATGGAAAATGTAAGGCTGTTCTTGGAGTCTATGTGGGTGTAGCAATTGCTGTTTATATACCAGGGTTACATTTCTGTATGAAAACTGGACTCTAATATAATTAAATTGAACATAATTTGGTGCAAATATAATACAACATGATAACAAAAAAACAACACTTTCATCAATGTAGGAAAAATGTTGGACATTTGACACTACAGATGAAATAGCCTAAATATTTCCATGATCCTCATCTTGCTAAATCAGTGCTCAAATGGTGCTGAGCTACTATCAGGATTCTCTGAACAAATGCTTGAGGATAATAATCATTCCAATCTTTATATTGTTCTCAATATGTAACGAATGCAAATGATAGATCTGTCTCCTGATGGCTTCCTTTTGAATGATGATGCTGTGTTGCAGCACTCACATTGTCTCACATTACCGCATACTCTGTCCTGGTTTTACAGTCATTGGCATACCAGGCAATGACCGCCCTGCCTTCACTGCAAGCCCCACATGGGATACTGACTCATGATCTCATCAGATTTGTACATGTAACATAACCTTCATTCTAGTGAAGCTTTTTGCCGTGGTGAAGCAGTAGGGGTGGGGTTTTTCCTGACAGCTTTTGCCATAGAGACTATAAACATCCATCTGTTAATTATAGTTAAATCCCTCAAAGTGGATAAATGTTTATGTTGTGACATGGATTTCAAATATGTACTTACAAGACACACAGTTGCGTTTCAACTCATTATGATGTTTATCATGTTTGGGTAGAATTGGCATGGTGGAAAGTTCTGACGGGTTCTGCCCTCCGGTTGCTTGTTCTCATTTGTTCATTATGGAGCGCTACATTGCAGCAAGAGCATGTTTGAGTCAACTCATTTTAATAATAAATCTACCAACGTGTTTTGAATTTGTTAGCACTATAACTTTTGTTTAGTGCTGAACAAGCAACGTGTTATGAAATTTTTGAAAGTAGATTTCCATTTGAAACACTCTTGTTCTTCCATTTTAATCATTCAGTTGAAAAAAAAAATATGTCTGATGCTCTGTCATTGCCTTTCGATGAATTCCATTCAAAATGATATCCATGTTTAAAATTTACACACCCAATTGCCTCAAATCTACCAAGTTCTTTAATTCAAACCAACAATTTAGACAGTGTAAGTTCTCCTCATAAATTAGATATCCCACTAATTGATTGCATAGGTATTTCTTAATCTATTAGCCTCTTGCACTGTCCTCTATGCCCCTATCTTTTAACCCACTGCCTAACATTTTTTTTTTACAATTCTACGACTGTTATTTTATTCACTCCAAGTGACAAGGCTATTTCTGTGTGAATGCAATTGTACAGTCAGGAAACATACTTATTAATGTCTCTTATCCAGAGGCTGCAACAAAAGTTAAGTATGACACCCATGCTGGGAGACACATTGGAGGGACTCTGTGTTGTGTGATAAATTTGCAATACAGCACTGTCACAGTGTGTGCTGGAACACTTCTGATTTACAGTTAGGACCTTTTCCACTGCACAAAGTGTAGAAAACATTTGACACCAGAAACTGTGAAACTGTGCATTTAAACGAGCCAGCAATCCAGTACAAGATTCCAGTTGTAGGACTATAGATTTTGGAAACTACTCAAATACCAATAGGAACTAACAAGGAATGGTATTTCGGTGGTGGCGAGAGTTGCACTGTTCACTTATAATTAGTTACTCATGCAGTACCTACACACAGAACACACAGTTTCATTGGTGCTATGTTTATGCTGTCAAATGTAACATTGTGTTATTCAATTTCTCAAATAGAACAAATGGTTATGTGTAATTTTTTAATTAAATGTACCAGCATTAACAATGACAACATTTGCATGGACAGCAGTAATCTAATTATTGACCTTATTCTGAATAAGACAATATTGTGATTAAGGTGTTTACATGAGTTGCTTTTAGAATACTCCTTTCATGTTCCCATTTTACATGTTATAGAACATAGATCGATTAATGGCACACGTCATTACGTCCCCACGCCACACCGTCCAACATTCCCCCCAGAATTTCATGTATTAACATACAATTCATCTTCATTATGGTACCGTATACAATTTTGGGTGTTTTTATTTTTAATTTTATGAAAGCTTCAAGTGCAGTTAATTATTTGTCATGCTATACGTGCAAATAGACGACTGCTTGAAGCCATGGGCTACGTCCGAAACCACGTACTTACGTACTATATAGTAGCTGAAATACATGTATTTCCTCTACTATACACATGTATTTCTCCTGCTATATAGCAGGTAAGTACACGGTTCCGGACGCAGCCGTGCTCTCTTGTTTGCCATAAAACGGTTGAGCACTGCCTTGTGTGATCGTGTCCTGTCGCAAAATGCGGTGAAAACTCCCACACGATGTTAATAGTATGATTAAGGTGTTTACATGTCTGTAACGCATGTCGATAATGCGACTAAAACAGGAATACTCCACATCTCTTAATTCGATTTGTGTTTACTTCGAGTAAGACTTTAATCGGATTAAGGTAATAAAAAATCGCTGTTTACATGCTAGATTCTTAATCACAGTATTGTCTTAATCGGGTTAATATTGGATTATTGTTGTCCATGTAAACGTACTGATTTTTGGTGTCTTGATATAACCTGTACATACGTTACATAGCTGCTGAAATTTCAAACACGTCATTCCGTCAGTAACGTCTTCTGTGTTAAATTTAACAGTGGTGACACTGCATGCTGAAATGATGAAGCAGTCCTTTTTATGTCACTGCTATGGAAGTTCCTGTTGTTTCTCTACATGTTGTTGTATAATGAATTGTAATTAAGCACAAGTTATTTGCTTTTCTTGCATGCATTGATTGTCACTGTTAATGACAGACCATCTGCAAAGTTCCAAGGAACTGATAAAAAAAAAGCATCAGAACACAGACAAGTAGTCCTTCCTGCACTGTTTTTGTTGCTGTAATAGCTCCTCTCTAACAGTTCTTAGACCATGAGCTGTTTGTACTGGCATGTGGATATAGTTTTACCTGGCAGAAAATGCACCAAATAGTGTAACTATAAATGGATATGGAATAAAGTAAAGTGCATTTGCTGTGGCTTGGAAACTCGAGTATGACCTCCATCCTCATATCAGTCAAAGTGACCCAATGTGGTTGAGTAACAGTCTCTGTTTCTGTTCACTGGTTAAGGGGGCAGTAAAAGATAGAGCTTTACTGAAGCTATTGATTCCTTGTAAAGTGACAACTGCAACTTTAATTAGAGCTGCCATCAACAGCTGTTCTTTCATTCAGACTTAATCACCGAAGCAGTGTCGTGTGTCTGTTTTAAAAGCAGAAAAAGAGCAGAATTAATGTTGCTTGTGAACTGACAGGTGTGTCATGTACAGTGAAAGATTAAGATACAGATTCCTAGTGCACCTGTCTATTGACCTAGAGAATGCATTGTGTGTGTGTGTGTGTGTGTGTGTGGAAGGTGAGCTGTCACTGTGACACTGTAAGTGAGGATGTAAAGGTGCTGACATTTCAGTGGCTTCATTGCAATCTCAGCTAAATCCAAAAATGGAAAGCACAATTTTTTTAAGGACGCCTGTTAGAGAGCCTATATATGTCAGAGCTCTCTTCTGTTTCTACTTGCCTCTCGAGCTCTCCTCATAGCGTTCTCGCCAAATGGTCACCATAAAGATTAGCAGCCCATGAACCACAAAACATGTGCATGACTGCAAGCTCAATCACACATTTTCTCAGGCTCTCTTCTGACTCTCTCTCTTTCTACTCTGACACACAAAACCCTGACCGTGTGGCACTACTCTGTATGGCACCCATCCATCACTATCATTTTCCAGCCATGTTGTTGGGAGCCAAATGAATTTATGATGCATTACCTAGAGGTACAACTGGGCTCAGTGTGTGTGTGTGTGGGGGGGGGGGGGAAGTCTTGGTGGGGATAAAATGGTTAGCTAGTATAACCGAATATATAAGTAAAGCTAGCAATATACTGTATATACCTAGGCTGGCCACACACTTGAAGATTTTAAGCCTGATTTGCACCCTCCACTATGATTGGGGGGGGGGGGGTTGTTGGTTCGAGTCCTGTCACTATCGACTTTTTGTCCAAAAAATCTTCAATTGTGTGGTGTCATTACGATTATTTTACTGCTCTGGATCGAGTCTGAGCTTCCCCGATCCCAAATCATTTACGACTCTTGATCAGGCTGCCGGAGGCGGGATACCCACAATAGCCAATGAGAGCGAGCAAGTCACCATCCGGGTGTCCTTTCATAGCGGAAAAAAATGGCAGCTACAAATATGCCACGAAAGTGGAGTATGGTTCCGCAACAGAGACAACGGAAGAATATTTTAATAGTATGTTGTGCTTAGGAGAGATAGTTCAAAGAAACATCATTATTCAAAGAAACTTGATTGTTGCATCTATTGGGTTCTTTGTACAGTTAAAAAATAATGCAGTACATTATAACTTGTTAGCATTTGTACAATATTGTACATACAGTATACTGTATGTTAATTTAAAGTAAAAGTAGAATAATCTTTCAAGTCTTAATGGGCGATCACGCTACACTTTTCATCCCATTGACTTCCATTCATACACATGCAAATGCTGGAGACTGGAAATGCAAGCTCATGTGAAGAAGTTTCACATTTAACTGCATTTCAAAGTTCATGATTGGTGAACTCTGACCTGCGAATTTGTATCATGTGAAGACATGTGACCAACAGAAGAGCAACAAATCACGGCATGACCTCTTTGGAAAATTCAAGATGGAGAAAGCACTGATTATAGCGGTCGCACCACTCCGTTTTATACAACACAGCTTTAAAAGCATGTAAAATCAACATCAAACAAGTCCATGCCTGGATTGTGGTGTTGCTGCATACAGGAACAGATGGTATATTTTAACATTTAAACAAATATTAATAACAGTGTAAGCACATCAGAATCCATGATGTGTGGATAAAAAAATAAATTAAAAAATGCCTTTGTGCGTGATGTCATATCTGGTTGCCCCCCCAAATTTGCAGTAGTCTCTGAAGAACTTTCGCAATGTGAACGTCTGCTGTGATCACTGCTGACTCTAGGGGCCTGATCTGACTGAAATATAACTTTGTAAATAAGTAATCAAATTTTATACATATTAATCACAGACTCTGAAATAGAGATGCAGATGATTCAAGATCATTCCTTTCACTGCTGTTTTTCTACAGTTTCAGTTTGCTAAAAAGGTTATTGGTTAATTTTTACAACTGCAAAATGTAACATGTCACATTTTAAGCCTTTTAAAGCCTGTAAGTATAACTTTATAGAATGTTACATATTGTGACTGTTTTTGTGAACGCTTCAAGGCTATTGTTTGTAATGACTATAAAGTTTTGTTACAAAAAAGTCAGACTGATGCCATCTGCAAATAGAACAGGGATATTTTCTATTGTGACCGAAATAGCTGCGGCAAAAGAATTCAATCTTGTGGTTTCACATGGTGAAAAATACCAAGTAATGGCATATTATATGATACATATAGTGGCAGAATCAGACGCCATAAAAATGCAGTTTGTCTAGTGGCATGTTATTAAGTGCAGATTATTTTTTATCAACTAATTTGAAAACTTCTAAAAGCTTTTGTATGAAGCATTTCACTTGTCAGACAAGATGCTTTAAAAGTTTTAATGATCATGAATTCTAATCACAGAGTTTGTTTTGGGGGGAAGTCCCACGGATGAATGAAAATCAGCTAATAGTTATGCGGGGAAAAAATAGAGTATCCTGAATTGTATTGTACAGTGGGATGACCTTCACATATTACAACCTTCAGTATTACACCTGATATCAATGTTTTTTTTTTTTTTGAAGGATAAAAGTTAATAGCTTAACCAATATAAGAATGAAAAGAGCTAATCTTCTCTTCTTCAGCTACAGACCTGTTCAAAGTACTGATCATTTCAAACAATTGCTTGTTCGCTATATTGGTCAAATTAGGATGCAACAGAATAAAAAATAAAACTCTAGAGGTCATACAGAGACGTAATTAAGTTTATAATAAAGTATAGGGCAAATATTTTTAAAGAAAAAATTGAAACCATTAAAATTTCAAAGAAGGAGAAGGAAAAGCGTTTGAGATTCTTAACATCGTAACTTGGGTAATTAAATGCTTGTATTTATTGTATTCTATGCATTAATGTGTTTCATGTGTTGCCACTATGAAAAGCAGATGAGGAGGGGAATGGAAACTTGTTTTGAAGCTTTTTAACAATATATATCTTTCAGAGACTTATTTAATGGTTTGTGGGATCCATATTTATAAAATACTACAGGAAATGAAGGTGGGAATGCTTCATAAACTTGATTTACATCAAGGCTCCTGCAAACTTATTAATGAGCTGCATTTTCTTTTCTTATTAAACTCCCCGTGCTTGGAAGTGCTTGTCATCCTTTTCTTGTTTATGTGTGGTAGGTGTTAAAAAAAAAAAAAAAAAATCAGGGGAGCATATCAGCACACAACAAACTAGTCTGAACATAAAGTCTTAGAGACTACAATGAGATGCATCAATGAGATGTAGAAGTGTAGATGATTTAAGAACCAGCAGGAAGACATAATTATAATAAAGGGTATAAAAAGTCCGTGGGTAAGTCAAGTAAATCAATACTGAAACAAAGTTTGCTTTGTGATTAGCTTAACTTTGTTCTGTGGCAGAGCTATGGTTTTGAAAAAGGCTAGCATTATTATTTTTATTGGTGGCTACTTGATGCACCATTATATTTTTCCCATGAAAAAGATTGGGAGAAAAAAAAAATCAAAAATAAAATAAAGCTTCAAAGCAAGAATCAGGCTTAATTATAAAATCATACCTTTGTGAAAAGTCAGGTTTTGTACTTACAAGAATGGAACCCTACCTCTGACTCTTTCCTTTCAACAGTAATGTAGAGTATTGTATCAAGACACATGATACATTAAGGATGTAGCAATAAGAGAAAAATAGTACTTTGGTAAAAAACATGGAGTGCACTAGATGATCATATTTTCTGTGGAAATTGCAGATATTTAAATTGAGTGTAGAAAATGTGATTCTAATTGCTCATAGCTCAATGTGATTAAGCATAGTTTACAGATTTTAAGTATACTTAAATTAAAGTATACTCAATTACTATAAGAAGACCAACAGCAGTATGTAGTGAATAGAAGTAGGAAAGATGTTTTTCCTAACTTCAGCCATATTTGAAGATAGAAATAGAAATAGACATTAGGTGCTAGGACAATGGTAGATAAAATAATTAAGTCAAGACTTTTTTGTCTCATTAGAAATAAATAGTGTGGCAGATAATGGCCACGGTAATTGTTGATATGCTATGTTCACTGCACTCTTCCTGTAGCTGAGGCATGAATTCTCTCCTTCTGAGGTGCCCAGACTCTGAAAATAATCATTAATAAATAGACTTGTTTCTTTTTGAGTTCGTTTCATGTTAGGATTTTCTCCTTGTCTTGGTAGTGTAAAAATTTTATGACCCTGGCCCTAAATCTCTCACAATCTGCTGATGTAACGAGCATCATTCAGATCAATAATTTCTGAGGAAACCGTCCACTTTAAGAGGCTCTGCCAACCAATAGATTCTTTAATTTGTTTCTGTCAGGTTTCTGCTTTGGTATCCAAAATACCATCAATAAGGATGTTGCTTCTGGTGTGTGTGTGTGTGTGTGTGTGTGTGTTACATAGATCACCACAAGCATTTCAATGTCCTGGAATTCTGTACAAATGCTAAATAAACTTGTCTTGACTTGACTTAATGACCAGGTATTCTGTCATTTTACAGTTCTAGTTATAAAGTAGATTTGTAGGTGGCTACATTTTACAAGGACACTATTTTAAGATCATTTACCTATTGCTGTTAATCTAGAAGGACTTAATTTTAAATCTATAACAAGAAAGACAGTACAGCTGTTTATAACTTCTATGAAGATCAGTAAGTTCATTATAGCTTACCTTTTTGATTATCGATTACCTCATGTACCATAGCAATAGAAACAAACTGATCATCTGAGTTAGCAGCAGCTTTTTTGGACCTATAACAGCAGCTTGTTCCCCTGCGCTACAACCAATACAGCAAACGAGTGATGCAGCAATCTCACAAGAACTATGCTTAGACATTAAACTCCTGTACACTAGTGCCAGTCCTGTTTCAAGGTAAACCCCAAAGCTCACTTCAATGTATCCTATCCGTACAAACTATTTTGTTTACTCAATGTAGGAATCATAAGAAACATACACCATGTAAAAAATTTGAAATGATCAATACATTTAATTAAAAAAATGAATAAAACCATTTATAATATGTTTGTGCTTGTTTACCCCACGTATTTACCCCACGTAAATATCACTAGTGTTGAAGGAAGAAGACCAAAGTGTAGGATGGTGTAGGATTTGGGTTCTGATGGAGTGCTGGATGATAAAGACAGAGAATTAAAAGACATACCAGCATCAATACGACATTTAAAACAAAACAAAACAAAACAAAAAAAAAACTTGTGTTGTCCTTAATTTTGTCAATCCGATAAAACAATCTAATAATAAAAATCTCCATAATTGTACCAAAATATTTTCCATTACAGCTTTGATTTTGATATCGGTGTTCTGGTTATCATTGACAAATTTTAAAATCTTTTGTCAATTAATTTTCCTCACTAATTTTAGAAAGGAAATTAATACCAACTTAACACAACTAATGTAACCCCCCGATTGTGTTCAACAACATATTTTAGCCGATTCTAAAAACCCCACATCCAAAGTCCACAGATATGTGTACATAGCCTTGGAAATGCACTCTACATTTATGTGTATTCATGTAAGCATGTGGAAAAAAAGAGGGCATGGTTAGGTGCTTAAAAGTGTGTATGGCTTTTTAAGAGAGCCAGAGAGAATGTTGCAGTTAGTCCAGGGTAATCCATCACAGTGCAGTGGTGGCAGCCCATCCCGAGCAGGGCTGTCTGTCAGGAATATGGCAGTGAATTAGGGCTACAAAGAGACACTGGCTGATGCAAGAGCTGGAATCAATCACAGAATGACAAAACACAAATGCCCAAAACAACAACCATGAGAAAGATAGCATGAGAAAGAAGAGGAAACATGCGTGAATTGCATTCCCAAAGACACTTCCTTTCATTGCTTACAGTACGGTTTTATTCACAGCTTTGTCCACCGTGTGCTTTCTATAAAATGGTAATTTGGTGATGACTGTATGACAGCATGACACAATGAGGTAGAGTTATTTTATGCTTAATTACTGCCAACATGTATTTCTAGCGAGTGTGCGTACAGTTGTACGTGATCCAATACTGAACCATATTCACGGATGGATTAAACCGTTTCTCAGCAAAGGAGAACGAGAGCAAGAGAAGAGAAGAAATCACTGTGACAGTTCTGGGTGAGGGAATGCAGCAGGGAGAGACTTAAGTGAACTGAGCAGCCAGCATTTTAAAAATGACACCCAAGGAGGCCTTTTATTTGACACATTGCAGAGAGGCTGCAACAAAAAAGCAAAGCATGGTTCAAAAATCAAAAAGGGAAATAAGTTTCTAAGGCAAAGCAAACACATCTACGTAAAAGGATTACATTTGGAATTATGCAGCCTGCTGTAAAAAAAAACAAAAAAACAAAACCCATACAAACCAATAGACAACTACATGTATTATCAGAAATCACACTTTGCCTGTGGGTGTTTGTGTATGATCCCACTATGAGCACATTATTTGTAAATGCCTTGGTAGCTCAAATATTCCTGCTTGTCATGTTATAAAATTATTGCCGGATAAAAACTGTAATAAAGCCGGGAGTTTCTCAGAGCGATCGCTTTGCATGAATCTGCTCTCAGGAGATACCTCTGTAGTTGTTTTCGGTTGACAATAAAATGAACAATCCAAGTGAATATTCAAGCAGTAGAGTCATATTTATGGCAATGTGCAGCAGCCTAGGGGAGTTTCTAGTGATCTCATAGCTTGTGCCGAGCTTCACTTTGATGTCATGCAGTCTTAAGTTGCTTTCATATATGCAGCATTTAATCTTGTTAGAATTGAACCCTGGTGCATTTTTCTCTTTGGTGCAGTTTGTTTCGTCAGGTGGGAACACTGCAGTTGCACTCAGATGCAGACCAAAAGTAACCGGTCTGAGACGTTGTCTGAGCGTTATAGTCTCGTTCCGGTTCCAAATCCGGTTCAAAATCTAGCGCTGTTTGATTGCAGTGAGAAGGAAACTCGACTGAGAATTTGCTCAACTGAAGGAAGTGAACCAGACCTGTAGTGTATATGGCAGATGAAATACATATAATGTTTAAAACTAGTTACTTATAGAAATAATTAGTCATTTATTGAGCAGCACCAGCTTCATGTTCTCCATGTTCAGGTGATTTTTGTGAAGTTTTCTACCAACATTTTTTTGCTTCATCATATTTCTGACCAGTGAATGAAAGCACTGTATGAGGATGTTTTAAGTTGTTCACACCCCTCAGCCAATTTTTGTTTGCTTTTTGTTCATTTAAATATGCATAGTGTGAATTACTTTCACATATACAACAGCAAGTCTGTTCGAATCAACCCTTAGTGCATTTAACTCAGAGTGCGTTTACAATGAGGTTAATTTAGGCAGATATGAACACAGTGTGTGGCCCAAAACTACCAGTCCAAGAGGGAGAGGTGGTCTCTGTTTGTTTCCAGGTAAAGCCACTTTGACTGCAGTGAGAATGCAATTCAACCCTGACTCAACCCAAATGCTGGAAGTGAACCAACACCTTTTTTTTTTTTTTTTTTTTTTTTTTTTTAGATGTGTGCTTAACTGACATGTGAGGTGCAACAGAGGTGTAGTTCTGCAATTTGAACACAATGTATTCAGGACATCTGGAACGAAGGGCAAGAAAGAAAAGAAAAGCTAGATACAATTCACACAGTGTTTTAAACTATTTCTTTATATCAAATGAAATAGCAAATGCACCAAATGTACCACTTTCACCGTGATTCTGACCCAGCTAATGGGTGAGAAAATCACTATCAATGACATCACAGCCTAGAGGCCCTGGCAAAATATGAGTTTCTTTAGTTCATCATCTTCACAGGTCACTCATCTGTAAAGGCAAAAAAATAAGTTTACACCTGTGCCCATCCAACACCCAAAAAAGACCTCACAGTATGATTAGTTTAAAGGTTCTGTTATGGCTGTTCTGAGGCCATGCAGCTAGTGAACCTGTCACCACCATTCTGAATCACAGCTTTTGTAGCAAGCACACACACACACACACACACACACACACATACACACACACACACACACACACACACACTGCTGTCCTGGGCTTGTGATCAGGGCTAATGGGAGTCAGTTGTGGCTTGGTGTAATTGGGTAGGAATGCAGACTGGGGGTGACATGGCTTTTCCATGACACATAACTGGCTGGAGAAAGCAGCAGCAGAAGCAGCAGCAGCAGCACCAGCAGCATCGGAGTATAAGCCAGGCCAAGATGAAGACAACACTCTTTCTAAGGATCTTCCTTATCTTCTCTGTAAACTGAAACAACTCAGTGACACTGTTTGGCTGGACATCCAGTTCTAAGGCTGCTTCACGAATAACGCAAGGCCTTGGCAGCCTCTCTGTGAAAGATGGAGAACATCACAGTGGCTGAAGAGCCTCTGGCACAGTCACAGTGAGGTCGTGGACAATGATAAGAACAGGCACTGGACAATAATAAGAACAATTCTCATACTCTAGAGAAGTAGAGTTTTCTTACACTTGAATAAGTGACTTTATTTAGAACAACTTTGCTATGATTTGTTTTAGCAGTTGCCTCAAAGTGAAACTCTGAAAAGTCTCCTTTATATATCCAAATGCTAAACTAAAGAAAGCCTACTCCTATGAACACCATATGTTTAAAATATTAAGCACATGGTGGACCCTGACTCAGAATCACCTTCCCATTTAACATCTCCTACATGAACAATCTAACAGAGCCCTGTCCATGCTCTTTAATGAGCTGCTGTCAGCGGTGTAACGGCTTAAATAAGAAGTCAATTCTAGCTGCACAACATGCCACTTAGAGTGAGGTGTCGAAGGACTACATGTTCGCACAAGAGTGACATCCTTAGTGAAGACATGTCCTGGTTTACGTGTATGTTATCTGCTGTAAGAAAATTAGGTGAAGGATGTTAAATTGAGCATCTGACAGGTTTATGTAGCAATGTATCAAATAAAACAGGCCCTGGAGCAGCTGAGCAATCTTGCTTCTCTACTTGTCTAACAAGCAGTAGAAAGTAGTTGGAAATGTAGTACTTCCTGCAACTACAGTAACTAGTGGATGGGATTTAAAAATTACATGAATTTCAAAACTTAGGCACAACAAAAAATGTGTTTATCCTACCATCAGGAAATTGTGAGTTAGAACCGTGACAATGCCGCAGCAAACCCTGGCCAGGAGTCCAAGAGAACAAAATTGGCCATGCTGGCTGGGTGGGAGGGGTGTCAAACATCTCTCCCCTGTCAATCACAGTCACACTAAGCTAATTGTGGCCATCTCTGTGCTCAAATATGCATCCATCCATTTTCTGTACAGCTTATCCTACACATGGTTGCAGGGGAGCCTATCCCAGGGAACTGGCAGGGCACACACCGGACAGGGTACCAACCCATTGCAAGGCACAATCACACACACATTCACACACACACACACACTACGGACAGCCTACAGCACTTGTCTTTGGACTGGGGGAGGAAACCAGAGTACCTGGAACAAACCCCTGAAGCATGGATAGAACACGAAACTCTGTGCACACAGGGCAGAGGCGGGATTCAAACCACCAATCCTGGATGGCAAGGCAAATGTGCTAACCACTAAACCACTAGGTAGTGCTTTCCTCCAAGTATCCCAAGCAGCAGTTTGAAAAGATGCTGTGTTTTGCTTCATGTACAGTCTGCATCTCCAAATATTAGAATATCATGGAAAAGTTCTTCCCCATGATTGCGGATGTGTGTACTGAACCAGACTGAGAGAGTAAAAACTCAAAAAACCTTTGCAGGTGTTTTGAGTTAATTATCTGATTAGAGCGCTTCTCAGGTCGACATTTCTGTATTATAAATTCCTAATTTTAATATTTTAAGATACTGGATTTTTCATTTCCGTGAGCTGCAAGCCGTAATCATCAAGTTTATGATGAAAAAAAGGCTTGAAATATTTCACTTTATATGTAATGAATCTAGAATATATAAAAGTTACAGTTTTTGAATTAAATTATGGAAAAAAATGAACTTTTCCACAATATTCCCATTTTTTGAGATGCACCTGTATATCTCAACAGAAACATATAATAGCCTTCACAATCCCTGGTTGGTAGCTGCCGTGTAATAGGAGAGAGCTAGCTGTTGGGTGGTAATTCACAAATTATCAAAATTGGTTGAAAATTGGGTATGAATAAAAAACATGCTTTTTAGCAACTAAACAGGAAGAACTTTATTCTTTTGACTTTCATCTAAGGTAGAGAAATATATAGAAAATGGTGAATCTGCTTGCCAACACTGTGAGCTGTTCCAGGAGATGACAGGGCACAAGCGAGGAGGGGGGTCTGTAAAACACCTGACCAGGGGCAGAGACTTGGGCTGGCCAGCTTGCTAAATGATTCATGCTGTCTAGGTAAGAGAGCAGAGGCTGTCTCTGATTCTCCAGGTCTCTGTCTCTGCCAGTGTCTGCAGGTAGCCTTGTTATGCTAATGTCTGGGGAAGCTCTTTGAAGCCACACTCATCTTGGAGATGGCTGATGAGAGGCCCTTTTTATGCCTTTCCAGAGGGACTCATTAGCAGAGAGGGGGAGGGGAGAGTGATGCCTGGAGAGATGGAATGATGGTATGACGAGAAAGAGAGAATGAAGAGATGAGAAAAGGACAAGAGGAGCTTAGCAAGGCAAACTTACCGAGCTTCCTCCCTCTGTATATGTGGACAGATTATCATACAGTATATTGGCAGACATACAGGCCAAGTCAAAGATGTCTATTTCTCTACGCACAGTGAGATGCTCCACTGACGCCAGTTCCAATGCTGGAATGAAACATGATTCTCTACTAGTGCTCCCAAAAACAGCAATGTTACAGAATACTCACAAGACCAAGCCCAGTAAATGCTGCCAATGCTCCACAAAGTTGCATGTATTTATATTCGACAAGGTCACTTGAGGTAAACTGTATGCTAAAACCAAGAACATTGGAGCCTCAAAGCACTTTTCCCTTCTTAATAAAGGTTAGCAGAGATTTCAGATATTGGTAAATAGTTCAGAAAATAACAACTAAAGTTGAGGGAAATAAAGAAGTAGCTCTATGTCAGGAATGTGCAGAAAAATGTGAGAGAGTGAGGCGATATCTGGGTGAATTTGCTTCAGCCCGAGTTGCTTTAATAACAAGCCTAGGCCAAAAGGAACATAGCCTCAGTCCCACACCATCTCTGCCTCCCTGTCTTCCAGGGGGCCTGAATTTTTCATTAAATAAATGCAATAACCAACGATCCTAGTGGATTATCACTGAAAAAGCATTTTTTGTGATATGAGAGCAAAAATGAAAAATGAACCTTTTTTTTAGTTGGGGAAGCAAGAGAGAGAAAAAAAGACAACAGTAGAACTGTGAATGTATTTCAAGCAAATGGCATCTGGTGTGTGGTTAGACAGTCCTGTTGGGGTTGAAGTTAATAAGAGAAACTTAATAAAAGCGATGGAGCGGTGGTGCAGTCAGATGAGAAGAGTTCATGAGAAAAAAATTGCCATAGAGCAGAGGGACACTTACATAAACATTGCATTCTGGACTGGCGCAGTCTATTGGTAGTAAAGAGAGCAATGCATCCCATGGTAACCAGAGAGGATGATTCAAATACCCTTGGGCCATGTACAAAATGTGTGTGTGTGTGTGTGTGTGTGTGTGTGTGTATGTGTGCGTAGGCTACACAGCTGTCTGAAGAATCTCAAACATCCTGTTAACTTTACCTCAGTTGCTCTGGGTTAAAGAAAACTTGTTAAACATATCATTTATAATAAATGTTTAAATGCAATCAAAGCACATATGGTAGTTGATATTACGCTGATGGCAAAGTAAAGGATGGTGCTGTTTACTTGTAGGCAAACATTTATATACCCTTGAAGTGCACATTTCCCAGTGCAATAATTAGAAAATGTTAAATTCCAGCTACACACAAAGACAAATACAGCTCAGCAGGGATATTCTGGCATGCACAGGAATCTCCACCTTTTCTCCTTCATGTTCATCAACTTACTTTTTATAGTCTTAGTTGAAAAGCCTTGTAAATGGATTTGCCATAGAGGTGCTTGTGTATATGTCTATGTGTGTGTTGTTAAAGGGTCACTCTGTGCCAGTTCTTCAGTCTGATGGATGACTTTATCCAATAGGCTATGCTTGGCACAAGGATAAACTGTTGCCATGGTTATTTCTGAGTGGGAAACAGAAGGATTGACCTCTTGGGAAAAAAATGACTCTTCCCCGCTCAGTAGCAAGTCAATCAAAGAAAAAAAAGAAAGGAGAGAGAGAAAGTCTTGATATTCTGTCATTTATTGTACAACCCTGCCTTCAAATACACATCCCAGTGGTCCTCGCTCAGCTTGTTAAGATGAGCTCCTGTAGTTGTCTGTAAGACCAACAGTTTATAAAGCAAGGATAACAGTAGTTAAAAAATTGGACACCAGATTTTATGGGATTTTTTCATGATCCTAGAAGCGGTTTTACCTAAAGATTTATGATGGAGAATTGTGTAGATGGTGTATACACATAGACATATTTTCAAAACATTTTTGGTGTACTTTCATGAAGACTACTTTGCTCATGTAGTTACAATTCAGTGTAGTGGGGTTACATGATGAACATTAGTTCATAACTAATAACTACGTGTTTATATACCTAGTGCAGATTACTTAATAATTGTAACAGTCTAATTGCTCTCTTAACCCATTTCTAAACTCAAGCTGTATAAAGAGATAGTAACTCATAAATCACTGCTGTTAATTGCATGTGTTCAGTTTAGTGCTTTATTTTACAGTGCAAACGCCAACATACTGGATTAAAGTGGTAAGCACCATAACTGTCAGTCCCATGTATGTTAAAAAAAAAACAAAACAAAACAAAAAAAAAACTGAATTGAGGTTTTAAGCAGATATTTTTTTGGGGAAATTTTTTTTCATATGAGTGTTAAACAATTAAGGGTTACTCAGGGTCACATAATAATTGTTAGTATACACACGTAAAGAACACTAAATACGGTGCGAATGTGCTATTAACAAGCATATTAGAACACTAAATAAAGCACTAATACGCTATTAATAAGCATATTAGCGCACTAAATAAAGCACTAATACACTATTAATACGCATATTAGAGCACTAAATAAAAAGCTTTATTTATTTATTTATTTATTTTCCTTCACATTTTCATAACTTTCTCTCTTGTTTATCAAAATTGTACTGTTATTGTTAAGCACCAGTACACCAAGACAAATTCCTTGTACATTTAAACCCACGGTAGGGCAATAAAGGCGATTCTGATTCTAAATACAGCACTAATACACTACTAATAAGCATATTAGAACACTAAATACAGCACCAATATGCTATGAATAAGCATATTAGAACACTAAATACAGCACCAATATCCTATGAATAAGCATATTAGAACACTAAATACAGTACTAATATGCTATGAATAAGCATATTAGAGCAGTAAAGCACTAATACACTATTAATAAGCATATTAGAGCACTCAATACAGCACTAATATGCTCTGAATAAGCATATTGGAGCATTAAAGCACTAATACACTACTATTAAACATATTAGAGCACTAAATAAAACACTAATATGCTACTAATAGGCATATTGCTACACTAAAGCACTAATACACTAATAATTCACTACTTATATGACCAGTTATTGGCTATACAGACAGACAGAAATACTCTCTAAAATATAACCCTCTATACTGAAGTAATATAGATCGTTTTGAATTGTTAAACACTGTTTAGGTCACTGAAGAACACCACATGTGGTTTTTCCCATTTTATTATTAAAAATGCACTATTCTTAAATAGCCCAAATAAATGTAAGCAAACTCTATGGGTATGATCATGCAAGAATTTGATTGGTACTGTATATTCAATTTTATTTGTCTACCACTTTTAATAATAGACATTATCACAAAGCAGCTTTACAAAAATCCAGATATAGATTTATATTTAGATGTCTAACAAACAAGCCAGAGGTGACAGTGGCAATAAAAAAAAAAAACTCCCTGAGGCAACCTGAGGAAGTAACTTTGAGCGGAGCCAGACTCAGAAGGGAACCCATCCTCCTTTGGGTGACACCGGATAGGCGGATTATAAATCATTAATCTTCAACAACTACTATAAAGTCAAACAGTCCAGTTTTAAGGATGTTCAGGATGAGTTCCATAGGCTTTATGATTACAGCAGTTCTTAGGTACACATCTACAGTATTAAGGTGAGATTATCCACTGAAAAAAGGGTGAGACTTTAAATCATAAACTGGTATTTAGGGTGCTCATGTAAGACCCTTCATAGCAGCAGAAGGTGAGGCAGAAGTGCAGAAAGCTCCAAGCAGAGGTAAAGCATTTTTAACAGTATCTGTATATATTTTAATATATGCCCTGAAAGAACAATAATCCATACATGCTCTAAAAAACTCAAGATGCATATTAATTTCCTGCTATCATTTGTACTCTATTTGCAGCAGGCCTATCAATATGAGCATGGGAAGATTCAAACCACCATGCAGTTTGGATGACTAAATCTGAATAAATAATCTTATTTGCTATTTTCATACTGTTCCCACTGAAGGGGCCATTATGTGGTCCACAGTGGAAACTCAAATGAACAATGCTCAATTTAGCAGTCACTCCTCTGCACATTCATAAGCATAGTTCTTGTCTAATATCAACAAAGCTACAACATATAAATCTATACGTGTAGATGGTGAGATAAACTGATTGCGAATCTGCAGTCTCTCTCTCTCTCTCTCTCTCTCTCTCTCTCTCTCTCTCTCTCTCTCATCAGGAGAGGTATCAGCCTGGAAGCACAAGGTTATTTAGAAGTTCTATGGAGAGGGTGAGTTGGGCGAGTCAGCGAAAAACATACAGCACCACCATTAAATGGGCTCATATCAACAATGAATTCAGCCTCATTAGCATCCAGGACTCCCTCACAAGCAGCTGCCTGAGCAAGGACAACACATGCAAATCTAATCCACACACACAAAAGAAAAACACCTCCACTCATCAGCGTGGACATGCAGGAACACACAAATGTATACATATGAAAGATACATAGCATGCATTTTAAATGTTCAAATGACACATACATGATATGCATCCTCAGTTTCACTTCATATTGCACACATTTCGTCTACTCACATGGATGCCTGCACACACAAATACACATTGATGTGATGGTAGAGGTCAGAGCTCTCTCAGCTGGTGTTCTGCGGGTGGTGTGTGAGGCTGTCAGGTCAGAGCAGAAGTGTGCGGGCTCATCTGCTCCAGCCTTATCCGTGCCTTATTTATTCTAATCAGTGACAGACAGCTGAAGCAGAGCCATTAACACACTTTTATTCTAATGGATGCAGAGGAGCAGTTAGTCGGCATTCTAATGGGTGGTGTGTGTGACAGCGTGGCAAGCCGATGGGCCAGCAGGGACTCGTGTGTGTCAACTCTGTCTCACTATCAAGGCCACCATCACAAGTCATAAATGTTAATGCATTCTTCTGCAGATTGACACACATGAGTGCTCTTGAGTGTGCACACACACACACACACACACACACACACACACACATAGTAATCAAGTTCTGTTAGATGTGAGGAAGATGGGGGTCAGAAAGCGAAGATGAGAGGAAGGGAGGGAGAGGATATAGAAGGAAAGAGATGAGGAACAGTGAACAAGGAAGAACAAGGAGAGAGAGAGAGAGAGAGAGAGAGAGAGAGAGAGAGAGAGAGAGAGACAGAAAGAGAGAGATAAGAACGAAAGGTTACAGCTGTTGATTTGTGCTCTCTGCTGAGACACTTGGGCCGCTGCTGTCCTCAAACTTTGAGCAATGGCTTCTGCCTCTGCCTGTAAATCTCCTCTACAACATGCAATCAGGAAAGAAGACAGGGCACAATCACGACGCCCTGGAAAATACAACCTCCTCCTCCTCACACTGTCACACGTCCAACCAGTCCCCTACATGGACTTTAACCTACACCTATAGTTCCCTAGGGAACTTTTAAATAGGTAAACACAAGAATTGTTGCATTTTTAATAGTCCTGTATAGATAAAAATGCACCACTACTGCAAGTGTTTATGAATATCTTGTACTGAAGCTTTAGCTTTGATGCTAATTGTACATAGCAGTCCTGCTCTCAGGCCTGATTAGACACAATATTGAACTATTTTCCTCTCAATCGCTATCACACTAATGCATACACAACGCTCTTACTTCCTCTTATGCTTCCACAAACTCACTACATGAGTGCTCTGATATTTCTCAGTTATTCTGACCCTGGGTCTTTTTCATGCACACACACCCACACACGCACACACACCCTACTTTGAGGCTTATCTGTCATGACCTCGGATTTACAGGCAATAGAAAATGATAAAGGATATGAAGGACAGGCTAAGAGGCAGTGAAGGATCACATTGCTACTACTGAACCATGTCTCCAAGCTTCTTAGACACACACTGACATGCACAAGCACAACAATCGATCAAAAAAAAATCCTAAATTATCAACCTGATGTCGTGAGAAGTTCGTACGAATCTGATAAGCCGATGGCGAGTTGGTTGGATTGCATTTGATTTCATGTGAATTAAGTCACAGAGAAAATCAGAGAACAGCAAGTACATCCAGATGCTTACACATGATCTCATTATAAGAAGCCCATTAATTATGATAAATATTGAAAGTATTACCGTTTCGTCTGCCTTCAATACAATACACATTAATATCAAAACCAAGCAATATATGCAAGGCAGATGCAATATGCCAAAGTGTGGCAGGTTGCTGTATTTAATTTGCTCCCTGATTGCCAAACAGACTGAAACATAAGAAACAGTCTAATGAGAAATTTCTAACTGAATGCCCACACAGGACACAAACCCCATTCTAATGGGACCAAAGCATGAAATATTCTGCAACTTATAAACACTTTCTGTTTTAATAACTCTTACCCACTCCATTGTGTGGGTACATCAGTGTTCTGATGTAATGTTGATCAAAGAGCCAAAATGACATAGTGTTCTTCTCTTCCACTATAAACACACACTATCAATTCCTATGCGATTGTGCTCGAGGAGTTCACTGGTGAGCTCATGTGGAGTGTAAAACCAGCAGTGTTACCTAAGACCCTGCTTGAAGGCCTGGGGCAGCCATTAGCCTGGAGAAAGTTAATGCTAAGCCAGTGCAGCAGTGAGCTCATGTAGGTTCTGTTGCCAGAGGACCACCACCGTCTTTAGTAATGTCTACAAATGTCTACAACTGCTGGCACAGGAACAAAACAATGTAGAACAAGTGTTACAGTCCCAATAAGGTGGTGGATGGGAATGTGCAGTGTATCAGTTTTGCCTGTTTAAATACAGAGTTACATATAGCACATAATATTACTACTATTACTACCAGTAAACCAGTAGTATTATTACTACTGCTACTAATATTATCACTACCAACACCACTATTATTGCTATGACTACTACTATTAATACTATTACTGCTAGTACTATTATTACTAACACCAGCACTACTACTGCTATTACTATTACAATTATGATTACTACTACTACTGCTACTACTAATACCATTATTACTACTATTACTATTATTATTATTACTATTACTACTACTAGTACTACCACCACAACTACTTCTACTATTACCACTAGTAATAACTAGGGATGGACAGTTGGTCATTTTTTCTACTTGAGTACTTGAAGTACTTACTCGAGTACTCGTTGAGTACTCTGGAGAACCACACTGTTGTCTATGTTCATATACTGTATGTAAAACAGATGTCTTTTGCTTCTTCATTGCGGCTTGTTGTTTCAGTGTCTCACTTGTTCAATATTTCAGGCTGCTATAATGTTGTTTGTTACAAAAAAGTACAAAAAAACCAACAGCATAATATCTGCCTTTTTCCTGAACGCAGAAGTCTCACCTGGCTCATACCAGAAGCCTGTTTTACATTTCCGGTCTCTGGTGTTTACAGTCAAATTAGCATATGTTCCTAGCTGATAATGTGATGTTAAACTTGTGAAAATGGCTTAAAAATGCATATGGCTCCGTAGTGTCGACACTTTACAGTGTCGCGATGAACGTCTTTTGACAGTGCTTCATCAGGCAAAGTTTAATAACTGGGTAGATGACATGAAGATATGGCCTCAGGTTAGCTACATTGATATAATTAACAACTTCAGTTTCTCTGAAGGCATTGCTGGCGAAGAACTCCGAAATTAAAAAAGCACAGAAGCATATAATTACCTGCACAGCAATAAAATAGGCCAGGTTTTGTACTGGAAACAAAAGTTTTAGCTCAGTCAGAAAGTTAGCAGCTTGGGTAACTAGATGTTGCCGCTTGGTAATAGGTGGGCGTTCATATCCTAGATGCAGCTCCGGATCGTGGTGAGGTTCTAAGGACTTTTTGTTCACAAAATGATAAGAACATTTTAACAGTATTTTAACTTCAACGCTGCAAGCCATGCTCGTTTCTTCTCAACCAATATCTGGCATAGAATGCAAGGCACACGGCGCCCGACAAGGACATTCTTTTCGGGTTTGCTGGTGCACAAAGCAAGTATTTTCCAGGAATTTCTAAAGTTTATTGCTGTTGTTATGGCAGCCAACGACAGCACAGCTAGACCCTGAGCTCATTTTTATTCTTACTAACAGTCACAAAGTTTCTGTTTAAGTAATTCAGTCACTCTCTTTAACCAGTTTTAATAAGGGTTCCTGTAGAGAATGAAGCAGAAAAACAGTACAATGGAAGATAGAATCCATCATGGTGGTGGCGCCCATTGGTTTCTCAGGAAAAAGGTGGATATTGTCATAATGGGAAGACCTGCTTGCCAAAATCAACATCACACTGGTTCCCTCGACAAAAAACGAATAGGATTTCCCAATAGGCTTTTTGATTATCACAAAAAAATAAGCTCTGAGATCAACAAAAGTTTACAATACTAACATGTTTTGTCCATCAAGATAATTTTCACAAATAAACAACTTTTATGAAGTTTGAAGCCTAAATAAAATCGCCAGAAATAAAAAGCTAACCGTATGCTATAAACAAACTACACCACGGTCACTTGACTTCAATATCAGCACCACCAAGCTTCTGATAACTTGATTTAAAAACATTTTGCATAATATGGATTTACTCTGTTGGGTATAAAAGGTAACATTGACAGAAACAGTAAACAAGAAATGTATTTTCGTTGACTCTGGGTATTCTGCTAAAGCAGCGGCGTCGTATCACGTTTAAAGTCCCCGACAGCTTCTGTAGTCCCATTTAGCAACTTGTTAGCAACCACCTTTTTCAAGACACGTAAAAGCTTTAAAAAATCATGAGAGGGGTATTACTGGTATATTTTATGTCATAGAATAAAATGTGAAAATATTTTGAGTTTGTGTTCACCTCAGACCTTATTTCAGGCTTTTAACCAAAATTCCATTCAAAAAACCTATTGACTTCTGGTCGATGGAACTGGAAGAGCTAAAATGCTAACTCCTTTCTGGGTTTTGGCATACAAAATGATGTCATCCCTGCACCACTATATCCTGCTTAAAGAGGCCCCTGTTATTGGGAAATACCATTGCCATGAAGGGGTTTACCTGGTCCGCAACAATGTTCAGGTGGGTAGTAGGTGTTAAATTGATGTTCACATGAATGCCAGGACCCAGGGCTTTTCAGCAGTAACATTGCCCAGAGCATCACACTCAATTCACCGGCTTGTCTTTTTCCCACAGTGCATCCTGATGCCATTATTTCCCTAGGTAAATGGTGCACAGATATCAGGCCATCCACTTGAAGTAAAAGAAAATGGGAGTCCTCAGACTAGGTGGCCTTCTTCCATTGCTCCAAGGTCCAGTTCCGATACTCGTGTGCTCATTGTAGGCTTTTCCAGGACTGGACAAGGGTTGTCATGGACACTTTAATAAGTCTGCGGCTAAAAATCAGTAGACCTTCTGTCTGTTTGGACCATATGGGATAGCCTTTGTTGCCCTCATGCATTGATGAGCCTAGTTGCTGGTTTGTGGTTTTTATCTCCTTGGACCATTGTCGGTAGGTACTCACTCACCACTGCTTACCAGGAACACCTCATAAACCCTGTAATTTCTGAAATGATTCAACTCAGTCATGTGGCCATAACAATTTAGCTCTTGTCAAAGCCATTTCCCCCCACATCCAACACGTCGACCACGAGAACCTAATGTTGACTTACCATCTAATATATCCCAGACCTTGACATGTGCTACTGTTATGAGATAATCAAAATTTGCTTCATCTGTGAGCAGTCATAATGTTTTGGCTCATCAGTGTGTATACACATAGCATACAGTATATATACAGTATATAGGTCAAAAAAGAAATCAATTTTTTGTTATAAAAATTGAAAAAAGAAGAGCAGTTAAAAAACACACATTTACCTATTTTGTTACTTGCTATTTATTTTCCAGTTTTGATAAATAAAATTATAATAATACTAATAAGAAGAAACTACAGATTACTGTTGAACATATAATTGTGTCTGCTGTATATTGTAGTTGCCTTCCTGAGTTTGATAAAGATTTCCAGCTTTGGTGCATGAAACCTTTTATAAAGATCATGAATCTGTTGATCTCAGAACACAGTTGATTACATGCAGACGGTCAAATATGCAGGTGCCAAACCATACCACGCTTTGAAAACCAGTAACATAACTTTAAAATCTATATTTATATGCTTAAAAGAGTTACTTAATAAAGTAGTAGTGGTAATGCCCTTGCTGATTATATACGTACAGTAGAGATACCATTCATCACACATGAATAATTTTTATTCTGTGTAATCAGTGCACATCTCATAATGCTACATCTGCCTCCCTTTCCTGTGATAAACTCAAGACAGTACTTTTAGTACTGTTAGTATGTCATCCTACCATTCCTACCATATTGTTAGTATATCCTCCTACCATTCCTCAAACAGCTATCTTTTTGGCACACCTAGAGCAGAGATTGTCATGGCTGTATATCCTGCACCCTCCATACCAAAGTGTGGGTCAGACAGTGGAGCTGTAACCTGCTGAGGATTGGTAGGGAGCTATTTCCTGCACACTTCACCCCAAACACCATCCATCAGCCTGTCCATCAGTCATGACCTTGTATCTCCAGGCATCAGCAAGCTGTCTGTGTTTGGATCAAACATGACTGCCGCCCTTGTGTTGTTTCTGGGCGCGCAGAGGAGGATGGAGACGGGAGATCAAATGCTAGCTGAGGCATTAATCACAAGCTGCTGGCTTTCCTGTTGTTGACTTTTTGATCAGATAGGGAAACACCCATTTCTGAATTGTAAAAGAAAAAACACTGAATGTTTTGTCTTCCATATATTTTTTTTGCAGGCACACTTCATTATATTCAGTGCAGTATGTACCATGAATCCTGTGGGTATGTTTTGAGAAAGAAAAGTGTTTTAGGAGGTGATGTGTGAGAGAGCTAAGATCCTTCATTTGTCTTTGTTTAGTACCAGATGGTCTTTGCAGCCAATCGATGAGCCTCGTACCCAGGAATCAGTTGAAGAGCTGCAGCATGCATGGTAAAGACTGGGGAGTAAGAGAGGAGCGTGAGAAATGCCTTACTAGCATACACACACATGCCTCACAGAGTTAGCTCATCAAAGCTGCCCTTTGCAGTTCTCCCAACAGCTTGACCCAGCCCTCATTCAGGAGACAGGAAGTGGGGTGAGTTTAACTGTGTGATGGGCTGGACTCTTCCAGACTGTTCCATAGCTCTCTTTTTCGCTCTCTTTCGTTCAGCCTCAGAGAACATGCTGTTCCGCCAGCAGCAGCTGTTTCCACAATGCAATCCCATGTGGAGTGATAACCACTCACCATCTCTCTCTCTCTCTCTCTCTCTCTCTCTCTGTCATTCTCACTCCTTGTGTGTCTGTCATGAGCTCACATTCATTTATCCCTCTATCATTTCAAACAAACTCTGACTTAAAAGGATGTGAAATGTTTTCCAGAGAAACCTACTAATTTAATACCTGTGTGTTAGTTTTTAAGGGAAGCACCCTGCTGCTAATCTGAAAATGAGTTATACATACTGTACATATTACTGTTCTCATTTGTTTACACACACACACACACATGCTGCCCCCCCCCCCCCCATATATATAAATTAAGCAAAATTTGCCTTAATATTCTTGCTTGATTTGATGGTAAATCATTAACCAAGCCAGTAATAACGTTAGATAGATAAAAAGTTTACTTTTTGTTGAGAAAGGTCATGATAGTCTAGTAGAGTTATGCAGAGTTATGTTCATGACACACTAGCTTTCTTTAAAAAAAAAAAAAAAAAAAAAAACTTACCTAGGCTAACTAATGCAAGCATTAACACGGATGTTGCTTTTGAGTAAAAATTTGCTTGGAGAAATTTATTGTATTTTTTGTATCCAAAGCCAGGAGTTCTAAAGTATGTCACAAATGAAACTAAATCTTCTCTTTTATGACTCTCTTATTGTGAGTATTGACAAATGGTGTGATTTCTTAGATGATTTTCTGGTGAATCTGAAACCCATTGCTTTGTTTGAACAGGTGATTGCCCTCAAATGATCATTTTAAACTAACACTGTGGGAAGAAATGGAGTCATACAGAATGCAACAAAATCCATTTGATCAACATGTTCCTGATTGTGTCTTTTGTTCTTGGCATGCTGGGATTAAATGCATCTGTGAGGGGATTTCTTCTCTAATGACTATTAAATGGTCATACTTGAGGAATACAGCATGTGCAACACAGAGCTCAACAAATGAGAGGGTTTAAATCACACCAAACTGTTATTCATCTTGAAAGGACTTCTGTCTTGATGTGGAGAACAAAAAAATTGCTGGAATCTCAAGCAGCAAGAAATGGCCATGTTCAGGTGAGTCCTATGCCTTTAATTCCAACATATTTTAAATTGGTTCATTGTTTAGTCAAGAATACTAAAACAGCACGTACTATGACATCTTTGCAGAGTTAGCATTTCTGAGTTCTTTTCCTATTCTCTATTTTATGAACCATAAATTGTTTTGTAATGGGCGGTCATGATGATGTGTTTCTTAAGCACTCATTAATGTACTGTCTGAATTCAGATCATCGTCTCTTTCACTGCCCCTATACTGTATGATGCTCTACAGCACTGTGAAAAAGTATATGATTTCTTCTGTTTTTGTGTATATCTCACATAAAATTGTTTCAGAACTGTTTCAGAAACAAAAGCCACCTGAGTAAACACAAAATACAGTTTTTAAATGATAATGTTATTTATTGAAGAAAAAAAATGATCCAGTACCATCTGGGCCTGTGTGAAAATGCATTTGCCCTCATAGTTACTAATTCCCCAAATCTATGAAATTGCATTCATAATGAGGTTCAGCTGGACTAAATGCAACCAGGACTGATTACTGCAAACCCTGTTCAGTCAAGTCAAAACTTAAATAGAACTTTTTTCAACAGCATGAAGTTGGTTAAAAGGCCTTACCCAGTAACACACCAAAGGTGAAAGAAATTCCAGAAATTATGAGGAAGAAGGTGATTGAAATCAGTCTAGGAAGGGTTACAAAGCTATTTCAAAGGTTCTGGGATTCCAAAGAACCACAGTGAGAGCCATTATCTCCAAATGGAATAACTCGGTATGGTAGTGAACCTTCCCAGAAGTGGCCGACCTTCCAAAATTCGTCCAAGAGCACAGCAAGTACTCATCCAGCAAAAGAACCAAGGACAACATCAAAGGACTTACAGGCCTCTCTTGCATCAAAGGACTTAAAGGCCTCTCTTGCATCAATTATGGTCACTGTTCATGTCTCCACTATCAGAAAGACACTGGGCAAAAATGGCATCCATGGAAGAGTGGTGAGGTGAAAACAACTGCTAACCCAAAACACACCTTGCTAATCCTCAAACCTTTTGGGAGAAAGTTCTGTGGACTGATTAGTCGAAAGTGGAACTGTTTGGAAGACAGGGGTCCCATTACATCTGGCATAAAACAAATACAGAATTCCATAAAAAGAACATCATACCTAAGGTCAAGCATGGTGGTGGTAGTGTGATGGTGTGGGGATGCTTTGCTGCTTCAGGGCCTGGGCAACTTACAATAATTGAGGGAAACATGAATTCTGCTCTCTACCAGAAAATCCTGAAGGAGAATATCCTGTCTTCAGTCTGTAAATTGAAACTCAAGCTCAACTGTATTATGCAGCAAGACAATGATCCAAAGAATAGGAGTAAATCCTAGTCCTAAAAGTAAGTGAAAGACTGATCTCCATTTATCGGAAGCATTTGGTTGCAGTTATTGCTGCTAAAGGTGGCACAACCAGATTTTTTTTTTTGCTACAATAAAAAATTTTAAATAAAAACTGTTGTCTGTTTACTCAGATTGCCTTTGCTTTATGTTGTATTTCCTTTGAAGATCTAAAACTATTTATGAGATATACACAAAAACTGAAGAAATCAAATACTTTTCCATAGCACTGTATATAGAAGACTTTATATTGTTAACAGTGAATGAATGAGTAAGGGAGCGTTTTCAGACCCAGCAACTGTTCTCCCTACTCTTAACACACCAGCATATGGATGGCTTGATAATTACCTCATGAGTTGGATCAGGTGTGTTGGCAGTTTCAAAACATAAATCTCTGCAGGACAATGAAGTAGAGTTGACCAGCTCATAGATGAGTGATAGAAACTTGGCAAGCCTAAAAGAGTGGGAAATGCGGACTTTGCTGCCAACTACATGTAAGCAATGCCTATGGATGCTTTTTGATGCCATACAGACTTTCTGGCAGATCTATTTGGTACTTTTAGGCTTGTGAGTTAAAGCCTAATACCCAACTAATGACGTAAAGGAAAAATCCACTCTGAACATCTTGCATATTAATGTTTATTAAAGTAGCATGTAATCTTCACTGGCATACATGATTTATTGTATAATGAATTTCAGAGTTTTTTTTTTAGTTTAACTTTTTTGAGTTTACTTTTTTAGTTTAAAATTATTGCATCAACATGTTGGTCTATTTTTACTTGTTTAATGGTTTCCCATAATGCCATTCAACTACCTGCTGATAGTAGTTCCAGTGGGATTTTTCAATTGCTTCATCTTTACCTAAAGACAGTAATGCAGCAATGCTTTAGTATGTCCAGCTCTCCCAACACCACATCTGTACACTCTGCTCAAACAGATCAAGTTCCAAAGCTTCAACTTTCATGCTAATACTGCTGTCAACACCACCGTGCTTGTCATCTCGTAGCTCATTTCACCTCACTTCTAATTAGCCAAGCATTGCATTCTGTTACCTTGAGTCCAACATTTGCAACATTTTTCTCACAGGAATAATAGAAATGCAGTACCAACTGACAAATTTGTACCAGAATTGCTAATCAATTCACAAACATTTCAATATAAGCATTTAATGGAGTTTTCTTTTAATTGCCCTTTCTTAACTATGGGTTAACAGTCTAAAAACTTTGCATCCCTTCTAAAGAACCATGTTACAAGGTTCACAAATATGGCTAGATTTTACATGAAGAGCTTCTCTGTCTCCCAGATGTGTACAGCTTACATATGAGTGCCAACTACCCACGCTATTTGGCTGTGTGGACTATGATGGGAAACTGTGCCAAGAACTAGTGGGTATGCTGATGTGTGGGTGAAATTTAGTATAGGGTTAGTATAGACACCCTGAAGTGTCAGAGCCATGGGAGAGATCACGGATGACAGGACTGCTATGAGCTGAGACTTAAATATGAGAGTGAGGGTGAAATGACATAGTGAAGATGACAAGATGAGTCACAGTGACTCTCTCACTATCTCTCCCTCTCATATTTGAAATGTGATCTTTGTGATATTGGATTCTCCTGCTAACAGTTGGATGGAAATATATGGCAGTCTGCTCAGTGGTGCAGCGCTCTTGATCGAGTTCTAGGAAAAGGCTCAGATGATGACTCCTACACCTTTTCCTGCCTTGCCTGCCCTGTCTGTTCAGCCTACCTCTGTAGGCGACTTCCACCCCAACATATATACACACACAGACATATGCACTCATCAACATCCGTAACATTCTTCTTTACCCGTCGGCTCTTAGGCACCCATCCCCCCCCCCCACTTCCTGAGTGCGTCCACTAAAAGCACTTCCTTCCCCACACAGCTGCTAATGGACAGCTAATGAGATTGGCGAGAGGCTGACAGAGGCTCGGAGATACTCCCATTCAGACTATATCACCCATAATTCAATTGGAACTCTTCCTATTGTTTAGGAACCAGTGGTGTTAAGAGCATACCACTCCTAGATACAACACCCTTCCTCTTAACCTCACACATCTTCAGAGATCCTCAAGGTCCACGTTTCAGTCTGATGATAAAAAGGTAATAGAAAGCACCCTTGACCGTGCCATAGTTCTGCAAAGATTACATTTCATTGTTACATGCCTGACTGGGTGAGTTTAGTTTGTCAGAGCATAACAATCGGCCAAAGTAAATGAAGAAAAATGCCGCTCAACAGGAAAAAAAAACAAAGGACTCTAAAGTTCCCTCTCAAGCAGCAATAAAGAATGGTAGATTTGAATTACAAAACCACAAGAGAAACATGACAGCAATAGGTTAGCTGGGTTCCATTTCATATTGAATTCTGTCGCGGTGTGATTGGGGTTTCACCATGGCATCATGGACCAAGGAAGCCGCATTATGTTATACAAACCATCAGAGAGCAGAGACGAGAGAGAGGCCACCATTTTACACAACCGGAATGCATCTGGTGCTTATTGCTTCCCGGACTCATTTCATTGTGTCGCAATAGATCTCCTTTATGTTTTCCTTGTCCTGTTTTCTGTTTTCTCCATTACTTCTTCCCGCTAGACAACTACAAAAGACAAGGCATCTGTTTTCAATCACTGAGAGCCCCCGCCAAACCAAAAGGCAACAACACACACACCCACACAACATGCCGCACAAGTCCAAGAAAAGGGGAAATACCCTTCACTGGATATTTAGGGAACAGGAATTTGATGTCAACGTGTGGAGAAGGTAATCACACTGTTACCGTTTGTTCTTTTTTTCTCCTTCCAGCCTCTTTGAGGGAAGAATAATTGAGCTGCAGCAGTGGTTGGATTGCAAAACACTGCATCGGTTTAGATTTCATCGCTTTGCAGCTCTTACACATGAAGCACACCCAGTTTGAGGAGACTCACTAGTTTGTTGGCTCATGTACTTTGCGAGCATGGCTTGATGAGTGGTAATAAGAGCAGTCCTGGGTCCTGTGTATTGCTGTGTCTTCTGGGTAATAGTCTTTTAACCAAAGATCAAAGGTAATTCTGACTCCAATAAGCATTATGACACCGCTGTTTGTCTTTGGCGGAATATTCGAGGCCTTCTGGCAGTTTTCAAGACAGAAAAGCTTGCTTTGCCCAAATGGATGAAGAGTCTCTGAGTGAGAGAGAGCGCTGGTCTTGGCTTAGCTTCGTCCTGTCCCTGTTACAGGGCTGAGCAATTATTAGGAGTTGTGTTTGCAGAATCGCAAAAGGCAGCAATTAATTTGTTCCATTAAGTGGCATGTGTGTTGTGTTACACATAATTTGTAGTTAGAAAAACACCATTTCACAGCAGATGACTGGTGCACTACACGATCTGTGACAGTCATGCGTGAACTCATCTGTTCCTAATGAATGCACTATGAACTTTGACTGATCACTGAAGCCTGAGAAGGCATAATTGTAACCATGTATCTACTTGCAATTCTGATGAATTTCAATTCAAAATAATCTCTTAGAATCTATGTTAAAACTGTGTAGCCCCCACGTACTGTACATAACTGTATTATTTAGAAATCCTATATTATAATGTCATTTATAGTAAAAAAAAAAAAAAAAAAAAAAAAAAAAACTTAGATGAGGCAGCACAGTGGCACAGCAGGTAGCATTGCTGCCTCACAGCACCAAGTTCTTGAGCTCTGTTTAATGTCTGTGTGGAGATTCTGTGCATGTTCTCCCTTTAGCTGTTTGGGTTTCATCTAGGTTCTCTAGTTTCCTCCCACCTCCCAAAAACGTTTAAAAAAACAAAAACAAAAAAAAAACATGTCAGTAGACATAATCTCAGTAGAATTGAGCTTAAGTGTAAATGAGTGGGTGAATGTGTGTGTGCATAGTACCCAGAAATGGACTAGCATCCTATCCAGGGGGTATTCCTGTCTCATGCCTAGTATTCAGGCTCCAGATCCAATGTGACCCTGACCATGATAAAGTCGTTACAGAAGATGAATGAATGAAAAACCTAGATGAATTATCCTCCACATTACCATATACTGTATGCATGGATCAAACCAATGTTTCCAAAGGGAAGTGATGCTGCAGATAACAACATAAATATATGGTTTATTTACATAAATCAGTGTTTGTACCTTTATTAACAAGTAAGATGACTAATCAATCAGCTAAATGTTCTGTGACCTTTTTAAGTTCTGATAAGAAATGGTAGCGGCCAAATTATACAAAAACTCTTTTACGTAACGTTTTATGTTACTTTTATTCCATAGGGTACCATAATGTTGTTATAAAACTGAAGAAAAAAAACTGCTTGTGTATGCTTTTCTTTTTTTCTGGGCACCAAGGGCTAAAGGAGGTAGGAAGTAAAGTTCATGGGGATGTTGGATATCTAGTCAGGATTGGTCTATGGAATTTACTCGAGAAAGTCATTTGAATTTGTTTACCATAACACAACTAATTTGCATAAAATTGAGAAACTCTAATTAGCACTTGTCTTCATGTCGCAGTGTCATGGATTGCTGTTGTTCAAAATGAACTGTTGCCAGTTATTTTAACAGTTGTTAGTGTGAATGCAGGGGAACTGTCATCTAAACTCAGCCATTTCTGATGATGAAGCCATGCTTGTGATGCCTGCACTGGATTTACTGAATTTCGCCTGAATTCGCTGTTCTCTGAATATATACTCCACCATCACACACAACTCCAAGAGGAATGTTCTGAAGTTGTATTTGCGTATGTGCCTGTGTATTTACTATTCACTATTCCTAATTTGTGTTTGCTCTGTGTGTGTGTGTGTGTGTGTGTGTGTGTTTGCATGCATGTCTTAGCAGACTTGCCAATCACCCAGCAGCAGAAGTCTCTGCGACAGGTGCAGCTCTGACTCCCACTGCGTAATTCACTTCTGGGCTTGTGGTATTAGAAGACACGCACACATACACACACACACACACACACACACACACACACACACACATACACACACACACCTAGACAACTTTCATTCTCTCCCTCCTTACTAGCACTGACCTTGAATTTGTTATTATAAATGCCTTTAACTGCAGCGACCTGCTTTCCCTTAATTTTCCTTTAGGTCATCTAAACCCTAAGCATGAATTAATTCACACACACACACACACACACACACACACACACAGAGGAATTTTAAAAACTGTAGCTTGCTGAGCTTTATGTATAGAATACCATATATAATAAGGCACATACATACACAGCATACCTAAAGAAATACTCCTGCATTTTTTTTTTTTTTACTTAATCTCAATCCACTGTATCTGTGTTAGGATATTTTTTCTTACAATTTCCATTTTCATTACATTTTCTGAAGCCCATCAATAAATGTTTGATAGACATGTCTATATAGTATATGTAAATTCAAAACTGTTACACTGTACCAAGTCTTATGAAGGCTGTATTTACGAAGTTTTATCCAGCTTCCCAATACAATAAAAAGCAATTAATGCTACTTGCAGTTTACCTAAAAGTCCCATTCCTGATTAGATACACAAAACTACATTGCTATGAAAAACTACAGAAAAAAAAAAAACAACACCACACACATAATGGCTAACTCTGCCCTCTAAAAAAGCAGTCGGATCTCTAAAAGGACAAATTATGCAGATTTAGAGTAACATCTTTTACTGAAAAAAATATTTCTACAAAAAATATTTCTTTTGCATAAATGTCTACAGCCTGAACAAACTGCCCTTATACTTTACATATAATTGAGTTTAGAGTAAATGGGTTTACCCTTCTTCACTCAGCATTCCTTTAGGACTATTTCAAATAAATGCATAATAGCACAAAATTGCAGCATTTCAAAATCATAGAAAAGACAGAACGTGATTTTACTACTCCATTTTATTTCAGTACACCACATACACAAAGCAAACAGCAGGGCGTGACACACAATTTGTGTATCCTAACAGATTGAATACCTGAGAGGACCTGGTAAGGGTATATAAGATGAGTGCACTAAAACATGCACTTAACAAAGGGTCCCTTTAAAAAAAAAAACGTGGCACACTGGGTATCTAAATGAATGGTACTTAATGGTAATAGTGGTAGGACATTGGTGGTAATACATAATTCTCAGTGCGAGTGGGATCAATGTAACACCGGAGGGCATCTACTGCTCGGTGACTCGAGAGCCAGTGAAACTTCCACATGAAAGGCTACCTATAAAACCCATGCAACTAGAGCTTCGAATTGCAAGGGCGCTTTATCCACGGGCTTAGGAGATTGGCGTTGGAATGGATTCCTCTTTTAAAGAGCAATTCTTCACCCCCAATTGCCTCTTCTATAAGACTGTGACATGTGGAGAATGAACAAGCGTATTTTCCAAACTCCTATATCGGTTTGAGGGAATGATTTTGTGCAGCGCGAACAAAAGGTATTATGGTGCACTAGCGTATGCTGAAGTCAGCTGCACTAATTAACAGGCGCGATATGTGTTTCACAGTAAACACGCGTGCACACACACGCATGCTTATACATATTCATGCACGCTTGCTTGGATTACCACACAAACACACATATAAACACATACATGCACACACATGTCACACAGACTCTCTCTGAATCCACCTGGCAATTTCTGTGCCTGTGGGAAGAACTCATAATGAAAGCCAAAGATACAGGTCTACCTGTCATATTATCTTTCTATTGCTCAGAGGGGGGAAATGATTGGTGGACACACTGGTGCAGAAACAGACACACACACACACACACGCACGCACACACATTCACAGAGAGCAGTATAATCCGTCCATACCAAGTTAATTGCTATGACTGATGAGGACAAATTGAAGCAGGATAAGGAAGCAGCAGCAAAGCCATACAATAAAGTAATGACTACATTTCCATTTAAAATGTGTGCTTTTGGTTTATGAAAAGAAACCTTTTTTTTTTTTTTTTAATACTTTGACTGCGTACTGGAACATTCCCATCCACAGAGTAATATTGAATAATATTCACTGTGCAAGGCTAAAAGCTATGCTACAGTATCAAGGGCATCAAGCTAGACCTGACTATAAGACCTCTGTGCTGAGTAAGCATAACCTTCCTTGTCTCTGACATCCTTCTCTCACAGCTCTGATGGGGCATCTTCACTCTCCTCTGAGCTCTGACTGTGTATACAGCAGGAGCTTTGCTGTGGATGACAGATTGTTTGGCGCATCTGAGCAGTAGTCTGGGGGTATACACTGACCTATACGCAATCACACGGACACACACACGGACACACACACGGACACACACACGGACACACACACGGACACACACACGGACACACACACGGACACACAGACGGACACACACACGGACACACACACGGACACACACACGGACACACACACGGACACACACACGGACACACACACGGACACACAAAGGCACTTGCACAGAGGACTGCTGGATATCAAAGTGTGGAGACCAGGTGCTGCCCACCAAAATGGCTTTGTTGTTTTTTTTAGTAAAGACAAAAGAAAGTCAAAACAGACATGAGCTATTTTTCTGCTTCAAATGTCCAACATCTCTCTCTCTCTCTCTCTCTCTCTCTCTCACACACACACACACACACACACACTCTGTGCACCTTTATAAAGAACTCAGTGGTACATAGATTCTATAAAAGATAGGGAATACATTGGTTTAACAATCTCAGAACAAACCCCACTAGTGAGAAAAATTCTATCTTACTCAATTTCCATTGACAAAGTGCCGACGCTGCCGACGGAGCCAGTACTGGTGCTGCTTCAGGAAAGCAGCAAACTTTTTCAACAATTGGCACATATTTTCACCATCCCTATTACTATTTTACTTTTGCTATTACTTACAGGGCCTGTGACCCTGAAGGATAAGCTGTATAGAAAATGGATGGATGGATGGATGGATGGATGGATGGATATTACTTACAGGGTCCTGGAGTATAGCATAACAGTAATGATATTTGTAACCAAGTTTTAGTTCTGATTTTTTTTTTTAAAAGTCAGCCATTCCAACTCAAATCCCTCAGCATCTAAACATAGCACAAAAATATAGTCATAAATGGCTAAATAGATAATCAAAAATGACAGATATTTGTTTTATTGGTTGTAGCTGTTTATATTAATATGTGGCTCTTCAAAGTATAGCATTAACCCTAGTATTTTAATTAGAATTATAGCTCCTGTTTTATACATTGTAACTGCCAATGAAGTGGTAGTTGGACCCATAACTCACAGATGCAGTATACAATTTCACCAATTTTCATACTCAATATGAAACTCAACTTGTATCTGGTTCATATCTTATTTTAACGGCAGTCATGAAGAAAACTTAATTTGCTCAGGTGTTGATAAAGTGACAGGCAGCATACAACTGAGTTGAAGGTCTTACTCAAGGCTCCAACCATGGCAGATTGGGAGTTGTGGGATTAGAAGTCACAATCTTCTGATCTTTAACTCAAAGGCTTAACCATTTCAAGGCAATCTTTTGGTGTGAGTTAATTCACTGAGCGAATTAGTGCAAGCTAGTGGAGCTAGTTGTTGTGGTTCAGTGGATAGGGCTTTGTGTTAAAGTCCAGAAGATTGTAGGTTCAAATCCTGGCACCACCAGACTGCTCTGGTTGGGTCCTTGAGTAAAACTCTTAACCTTCAGCTCAGTTGTATCCTGATGGCAAGTCTTGGTTTTCAGCCAATTGAGCAAGTGTACTGGATTCTGTGTTCTTTTACACTATGTAAGATATTACAATATCCATCCATCCATCCATTTTTCATACTGCTTATGCTACACAGAGTCACAGGGAACACTCACACACCCTTGCACACACAATTTTCACACCCTTGCAGACACAATTGGGAAATGGCAATCAACCTACAGTGCATACCTTTGGACTGGAGGAGGAAACTGGAGTACTCGGAGGAAACCCACAAAGTGGGAGAACATGCAAGCTCCACACACACAGGGCTGTAAATGTTTTACAGTTGTTTACTGTAAATTTCTACAGAATTACTCAAATTTACAGGCTTTTTTTTTTTTTTTTTTACAATGCAGCAATCCCCTGATAGTTCTCCAGACAAGCTACATGTTAGTGCTCAAATTGAATAGATTTTGTTGACTGAGAACCCAGGGTCTTTACAATTATAGAATGGTTCCAGACTATGCAGCGACATCAGCACTGGCATGTTGTCAGTAGGAAAGGGTTAATGTGGACACATGCCTGTACTTACAATCACAGACAGGGTGCAATAAATTCTAAGGCGCCTACCAGAGGAAGCAGACTGTCTTTCTCTCTCTCTCTCTCTCTCTCTCTCTCTCTCTCTTTCTCTCTGGAATATGAGGTTAAAGTTTGTTAAGTTTTTATTACGCATTTTATGGCACTCCAATACTGTAATGTTAAGACCTCCATGACAAATCTAATTCCTTCTCTTCCATAACCTGGGCCAGAAAGCCAACCTGGTCCCAAACTCCAGGAAGCGACAATGTTATCTGTTAGTTCAGTACAAAGAGATGTGTGCTAACTCACTTTGTGAGAAGACTAAAACAGTACGATACTGACAGAAAGAGAAATTACTACAAAACGAGCCAGCAAGATCTTACCAGCTGGTAGTTCATGTTCCTACCACTCTCTTAATGCATTTAAAATGAAATACAAGAAGAAACTTTTGCTGGGGTAGAAAGAAAAATCATCCGTGTGGTTATAAATACATGTAAAATAATAAGAAAAGCCTTTTTAAACTGAAGACTGCACTTTCTAATGCCCTGGTCTTCCTTACTTCACCCTGCTTTCCATCTTCCCCATGTAATACTACTAATGGCTGCATCATACTCCACACAGTCTCACAGATTTCCATTAATTGCTTAAATAGACCATGTAATCAGCCTGAATATGGTCGAATGCTGGAAATCTACACTAGTTTGTACAGTTGTGATGGAACAGCATGGCATTTTACATTTATGTATCACCACATTACTGAATTGATAGCAGATTAATCATAGGCCACTATAGACAGCAGGGAAATGGTATGATTTTTACAGTTAAATAAGGATAAAAATATATAATAGCATCTGTGTCACCAGCTCAGCCTCAATTTTCTGTCCAGATGGCACAAATACCTGGACATGATGCAGACCAACATGATAAGAACAATCAAATCCCTGATTTTTTGGCAGGGTATATGTGTTTGAATAAAATCACTTACATTTTACCAGCCATTAAGCAAACTCAGAGGCAGGAATCAAGGCTATCAAACTCCTTTCAGTTTTTCCAGTGAGCATTGCATATCAGATTCACTTCACTCAGTGCTTCAGTGAAACAGAATTCAGACATCTGAAACTCAAGAAGGTCATAATCAGGGCAATCTGCCTTCCATAATCATCTAGCTGTATGGTCACTGGGCAGGTGGGAGACGACGTTAGACCAATTTTACAATAAAGGTCTTTGGAATACGATCAATGACCCAACATCATATCATACAACAAAGAGCCGGATTATGATTATTGAAAAAAAGAAGAAAGAAAAAAAAACAGCTTTAAAACTGAAGAGTTCCGTTATGTTTGTCTGCCAAAAAAGACTAATTTAAAACTCCTTTTTTGGCAGTGGTCAGGACAGCTTACGTGAAACCAGTAGAAGACAGTAAATATCAAATATTGGTGTTCTGCAAAAATCTCCACTAAGAGATGTTTGTTCACTGTCCACAAACCTTTACATTTTCAATTCAATTCAATTCAATTTGATTTGTATAGCACTTTTTACAATGGACATTGTCTCAAAGCAGCTTTACAGAAACATTGATGTCTTTAATGTGCTGAATTCAGAAGGAATCATTTTGATGAACAAGTTTTCCATAACAGCAGCCCTGACAATAGTGCTGGGTGTAATACGAATCACCGATTTTTATTAATGTGCCCATTCCAATATGTTATTGTTTCTATAGTAACGACTTATACAGGGACTTCTATGGCGAACACTCCACATATAACGGTTTTTAAAATGTGTAATCGTTGATATGGTATAGTTTTCTGTGATGTATTCATGTATAGGTTTTGAAGGAGTCTCTAGTGTCAGCTCTTTGAACAGCCAGAGGTAGAGCTGTAACTTTACGTTTTCTGAAATAAAAGATTCTTCAGGATGGAGACTCTGTGCTTTCTGGTTTCTGGGTGACATGACAAGATGCATTCATTTTGTCTTATTAACTTCAAGAGGAATAGGAGAAATAAAACATTTCTGGATTTTATGTTATTTGGAGAACGTATCACGCAACCTTGTAAAGTCATTATTCTCCTATAACGGCATGCCCCGGGCATGTGTTTTATTCATTACTTAATAGGCTTAGTAACACAAGTCACACAATTTCCGAAAAGCAGTGGGGTGAGGATTATTGTTAACCCCAGTGTACTCTCTTTGACTTATTTCTGCAATTATATGTTTACCTGCAGTTGAATATTTCCTATCAATCTTCTAGTGTTTAACAGTTGCATTGTGAGGTGTGAGTAAATGTGCACATGTGCAAAAATAAAAATAATAAAAAACAGGAAGATTTTTTTAAAATACAAGTTGAATTAAGGTGGTATAAAATCGCATCATTGCTTATAGACTTCATTTGTCCATTGGGCTGCTTGTTGAATTTTGTTCAACACTATACATTTTTCTCTGCTTTCTTTGTGTGTCCTACAGTATACTATAGTATGGTTAGATATTCCTTCACTTGGTCTTCAGGGGATTTGTGTCAGCAAAAACAGGCTGCCTTTTCTCTCCGTAGCTCACAACAAAACACCAGTGCAGCAGTCAGCACTCCCTCACCCCTTCCCATAGTCGACAAAAAAAAAAAAACAACAGCAAAAAAAAAAAAAAAAACATCAACAGTGTACAGTAATTTACTGTAAATGCCCAGCCTGACCACCTTTACTTAATGTGTATTCTGTTCAATGAGGCATGCAGCTGTCTAGGAAGCAACAAGGCCTCTTGTTACCTCTGGGAAGCAGACACAGCAATCAAAAGAGAGCACCTTGTAATTCAGTGTACTAAGCTGAAGGGGGGATAGTACTGTGATTACCAATCAGAAAGAATAAGAGGGACTGAGAAAAGAGAGTGAGGGTAGGGTTTTCTCATTCTCTCAGCCTAAGGCATCAACAGTTGTGTCACAGTGAAGGGACATGAACTGATTGTGTAAGTTATATAATCCCAAAGTGTCCTCACACTGGAGTATTACTTAGAATCTGTGATAATTAATTTAATCTGTTGAATTCTGGGATGTTTGCAATATGTTTGGAAGACTTAACCTTTTCTTCTATTATAATAGTTCCACTGACAAATTAATGGAAAACAAACTGCTTCTCTTTAATGTTCATGATAGCCTTCAGTCTACTTTATATGTTCATAGCATTGCACTTTTAATTCCTTACTATATCTGCTGGCTAATATGGTTTATGGTAAATGATTGTTTGCATTTGTATGAAGTCTGCATTTATAATTCATTCTAACTCTTGCTTATAATACTTTGTACTTAGGCAGAAATGCCATGTAAGCATTTTCATACACTCTAATATCGTCTCATAATATCTCCAACTAATATCTCCAACTATAATTACAACCTTTGCGATATGCTGCAGCATTAGTGTCACTTTTCTCCATAATGCTGAGTGTCATGCTGCATTATGGCTATGACTGATAATGACATTGTACAGCATTTTATTAAGAATGATAAGAAATGAAAGATTTTAATTGCCATGATTAATTGTAATAAGCTGTAAGGCTGAATAATGTTTTTTTGTTGTTGTTGTTGCTGCTGTTATTAATTTTTCTTTACTTAAAAGTAGAAACTTTCAGTTCAGACTAATTACATAATAAATAAACAAACACATTAGGGTAGATTTAAAAACCCTAACTCCTAACTTTCAATGTTTTAGAATAAGAATTCTTAGTTATGGTTTGTCAATAAATATCTGAAAAATGTCTTTCAAGCCACTGACAGCAATGTTTCAAATTACAAATAATTCAGACACAAGTCAGACACAATTGCCTGCAATGTAAGATGCCTAAGACAGTGAGTGCTACAGGGAGACAGGTAGAACAGCTGATCGTCCTTGCAGTGAAAAATGACATGTAACCGTGTGTCGCCCGAACCCCCCCCAGTCGTGATGGAGAACTTGAAAATGCCTTGGTGGAAGAGTGGAGTAACGTCTCACAGCAAGAACTGAAAAAACCTGGTGCAGTCAATGAGGTTGAGATGCACTGTAGTACTTAAAGCAGCTGGAGGACACCAGATACTGAATGTTACCTTTGATAGTGACAGCAACCCCACCCCCTTGTTCAGGGACTCATTATTCCATTTCTGTTCATCAAATGTCTGTGTTCAGTTTATGTCTCAGTTGTTGAATGTTTTTATGTTAATACAAATATTTATACTTGTAAAGAAATGTGCTGGAAATAAAAGCAGTTGAATGTGAGAGGACTTTTCTTTCATTGCTGAGTATATACATACATACATACATACATACATATATATATATATATATATATATATATATATATATAGAGAGAGAGAGAGAGAGAGAGAGAGAGAGAGAGAGAGAGAGAGTTTGATGAGGCATGAGTAGAGTTGAGAAGAGTAAAATGACATAAAACATTGATGATTGTTGATAAATGATTTGTACATAATAATTTGTGAATCTGAGATACATGGAAGGTATTACAACAATAAGATCCAGTGAATAGTTGTGCTTTAATTGAATGAATGGTACATTGAAACGAGAGATCTGTCTTAATGAAAAGAACTTCAGCAAGACTGTTTCATTGTGCTTGCATTTAATTTAATGAGCCTTAAGCCAGACCATTTAGCTGATTTAATTGCTGTTCTATCATTGTACTAAAGATACATTTGGTAATCTACAAGTGTAATTATGTAATATCTTCAGAATCTTTGTCTAAACTCACATTGATGCCTATAATACTTCTATCTTCCACTTTTTACTACTTTTTACTACTACTACTACGACTACTACTACTTCTGCTACTACTTTTGCTTTATTTTGCATTGTTTATTGCAAATAAGTTTCATAGTGTGATAATATTATATATTTTTATCAGGTGTATCACATTTAACTAAGCAGTAGAAGGAGCTGAGAACAATGGATCCATAGTACAACTACAAATCTAATGTACTTTGCCACATGTTTAAGGTTTTTTATTTGACTCACCCTATTATGACTACTACTAATACTACTTCTACTATTACAACAACAACTACTACTACTACTACTACTACTACTATTACTGCTACTATTACTACTATTACTACTACTACTACTACTACTACTACTATTACTGCTACTATTACTACTATTACTACTACTATTAATGCTACTACTACTACTACTATTACTACTTCTACTACTACTATTACTACTACTACTACTACTACTACTACTATTACTGCTACTAGTACTACAAGTACTTCTAGTGTTATTACTTTTCCTACTACTGCTACTATTCCTACTACTGTAGCTATACAGTATGTAGTGGTGTATTACCATTACTATTACTACTACTATTACTACTACCATTACTACTACTCTCTCTGCTTGTGTGTGTGTGTGTGTGTGTGTGTGTGTGTGTGTGTGTGATTTGTATCAAGCCAGAGGGATATATTCTCTGGCTCTTAAAACGAAGAGCTAAATTAGGAATCTGCTACACAAATAGGAACTGTGTTCTATGTGTCAGGGGGAAAAAAAGAAAGTCATCCAAAAATTATTTTTGTCAGTCATAAATCACAGGCACATAATGCACTATTGTACTTTATCCCTCTGCTCTTCTACACTGTGAATTATATTCAGAATTGCACTGCTTACATGCCATAATGCAGAAGTTTTACTTCACACATCTACACACATTTACACTCCAAGTACAGACCAAGGTTTCATTTGAGAATCCCTTTATCTTCAATTTCTGTACATTTTAGTGTTCTCAGCCATGAAAATGAATTTTAAGATAATGCTGAGATCTGATTCCTGTGAGTTTTTAAAAGCTCTGACAGCAGACCTTTGTGCAGGGATTTTTTTTTATTATTATTGGTTGTAAGATGTATTGTTCAGTGCATTTCATATGAGGGAATCTGAATTACAATAAATGAAAAATGTATATGTATATTTACACCAACTTGTAGTTCAAGCATGATCATAATCAGTGATATGTTGATATAGCTTCACTGTCATTTGCAACATAATTACTAGCAGCATGAGCAGGTTGTGTGTGTAGCTTCATGGGTCTTCTTACCTTGGCCATCTGGGCCTGCACTCCATTAGCCTTCAGTGACGCCACGGCTTTCTGTGCTGCAGCAGGACTGTCAAAATCCACAAAGCCATAACCTACACACACACACACACACACAGAAAGAAGAAAACCAAATCTTACATCATTTTCTGTATAACATTGAAGAAAATATCCAGTAGAGATGATTAACAGTGACATGTTGTCCTGATTAAAATAGAAATAGAAGGGAAAAAAACACAGTGGCGCATGCTGTTACAGAAAAATGATCAGTGATAAGATGGTGTAATGCTGTTGCCACCAGAGAGTTGATTATTTTCCTATAACAGAATGTCCCAAAGAGTTTAATTTCTCTTAATTTAATAATGAATGACACATCATATTTTGTAACCATTCATAGTTATTTATAGTATCATATAAGTTATAGTAGCTATAAACAGTTGTCCCTTCACCTTCACTCTATTTCTCTCTCTCTCTCTATAAACAAAACAAAACAACAAAAAGAACAAAACAGAATGAAATGTTAAAAAGAAACCAGAAATGAAAACTTCTCCATCTTGAACACTTTCCTACTGCAGAAAAGGCACCCCCCCTCCCCCCCACCCACCCTTAAAGGTTTACGAAACACCTGAAATATATACATCATTGTATTTGTATGTGTATTTGTGTGTATCTGGAATATTTGACCATTTCTGATGTAGACAGAGGAGTAATGCAACTGCTAATATTTGCATAATTCTTTCGTGTGTGCATTTGAGTGTGTGTAGGTTTGGGAATGTTTGTGGGGTCAGGGACGGGACACTTTCTTTTTCAAATTGTAAGCCGATGCATTGAAGATATCTTGAAAGTCAAAGTCTCTCACCGTCTCTCGCTCTCTTTCACCATCTCTTTTTCTGTTTATCTTTCACAGACTCAGATAAAGAACTTTCATATTCAAATCTATTCTGAATAAAAAAAGCAAAAAAAAAAAAAAAAAACCACCAAACATTCAGTGTAGGAGTATGTCTGCTGCTGTCTTGCTCTCTGTCTCTCAGTCTGCCTTCAACAAACTCAACAGCACGCTTAGCATCGAACATATGGTTTAGACGTTCATGAGTACAGCACGTATACATAGAGAGACAGAGAGAAAGAAAGGGAGCAATATGCAGATGGTTTATGTCTCTGTTTAGAGAACAATTTATGAGACTTGCAGATGCTATCTATGTAAGTCCTTAATAGTGAGTGAGAAAGAGAGAGAGAGAAAAAAATAGTGTGTCCAGAATGTCGTAAGCTGGACGGACTGCTTCTGGTTAGTGAGACCAGAGCACATTTCTGAGGTTGTTGACCTCCCAGGCGTAACAGCGGTCACCAGGATGTTGGCAGGGACAGAATGTCCAAGTTTAAGACTGCAGAGATGTGAATTCTACACACAATGATACACCCAGTTTAAACCACACAGAAATGAGCCAGAGAGAAACCAAAGCCTCAGCGTAGAGAAAACAGACGTGTGTGTGTGTGTGTGTGTGTGTGTGTGTGTGTGTGTGTGTGTGTGTGTGTGTGTGTGTGTGACATTACACACCTTATAGATTTCCTAATGACAATTTTACATTAAAAATACAATACCATGACTGGCTTCCAATATTCTGTCTCTTATCTCTATTCCAAAACCCCTTTTACATGTAGAAGAACGGAGAGAGAGAGAGAGAGAGAGAGAGAGAGAGAGAGAGAGGAGTGAGTACAGTATATATATATTCATATATATATTGATGCTTTGGCAATCATGCCAATAACGTACTTTGAAATTGAAACTTGAAATTGAGAGAGAGTATTGGTGCAATAACACTATATTCAAGACACCCATAGAGAATATATTTATACTCAAGAAGCTGTATAATTTATTTAGCACAATATACTGTATTTTGTGTTCTTGAGATTTTTTTTTGCCAACAAAGCACCAGTTTAAAAATTAAAATTATCAACACTCCCACAGTTATATGCGGGGAAGCCTTTTCTTTAGAATAACAGAATAGAGCTTTGTGTAATGTCCAGGGGTGGGGAAAAAAGTAATAAAAAGTTATAAATTATACATAGTTGAAAAAAAAACCCCTCTTCTTTATAACTCAAAATGTAAAATAACGCTACTTTTAAATGTACACAGTGTTAAAAAATAAAAGGTAAATTATTTTTTTAAAACTGCTAAAATTAAGTTAGAAATAGTACATTTGTGTAAAATTATAACAGTAAGAGTAAAGGTAAAATTGTATCACTAAAATTATTATTATTTTTGTTGTTGTTATTTTTATAATTTAAAAAAAATTCTGTGTACTGCTTATTTTGTGCACAGCCCTTTGAGAAGCTGCTTTTGAAGACACTCTATAAAATAAAGTTTATTATTATTATTATTATTATTATTATTATTATTAAAACCATTTTTAGCAACTACACACTTTTGCCTAATAACATCAGTCTCTGTTATTTGCTTGTCGCATACATGACATCATTTGCTAATGGTGTAAAATTTTGATCTCATGTAACCACAATACATGATTCCAGTTGTAATTTTGAAGACGATTTGAAAACTTCAGGCTCTACAATTCGTGCAACACTTTGAAACAGCTTCTCTTTATGGAAGTGAAGTGTAGTAGTTGATTTGAATAATAAACCAAGGAATACATTTTAAGTTAAATTCATTTATGGCATTTGACAGATGTCCTTATCCAGTGACCTACATTTATTTAATTTATACATCTGAGCAGTTGAGGGTTAAGGGCCTTGCTCAAGGGCCCAACAGGGGCAGCTTGGCAGTGCTGGGGTCAATCAGTAGCCCAGTGTCTTAACCATTGTGCTACCACAGCCTACAGTGACCTTGGGTGAAATCACAGAGTAATTTTTTTAAATACTATTTTTGCACATATACATAGGTGCTTGAAAAATTGTGAACCCTTTAGAATGTTCTATATATTTCTGCATAAATATTAATTAAAACATCATCAGATTTTCACATAAAAGTGAATAAAGTAGATTAGACAGACAAATGAGACAAAAATATAAAACTTGGTCATTTATTCATTGAGTAAAATGATCCAATATTATATGTCTGTGAGTGGCAAAAGTATGTGAACCTTTGCTTTAAGTATCTGGTGTGACCCCCTTTGTGCAGCAATAACTACAACTAAACATTTCTGGGAATTGTTGATCAGTCCTGCACATCGGGTTGGAGGAATTTTAGCCCATTCCTCCGTACAAAACATCTTAAACACTGGGATGTTGATGGATTTCCTCAATGAACTGCTTGCTTCTAGTCCTTCCACAACATTTTTACTGGGATTAAGGTTAGGTAATAGTTCTGCAGAATTATAGAAATTACTTCACAAATTTCAAAACATAACTGTATATATTTTAAGTACTTCTGGAGTTGACTGTTGCATGCTAATTGTACATCACAATGTTCAACATGTTAATATATACACCAGCTGCATTTAATTAGGAATGATAGGACAGCTTATAACTGTGACTCAGTGAGTCAAACATGGCAGCCGCCTTCCTCTTACACAAAGTGAGAAATCAGAGAGTGACAAGGTGGTCATGGTAAAAATCCCTAAGACACCAGTTATAAAATTCAGTTTCACTTAACTATCCCCTATATGAACATTATTCTTACCTAGGGTAGGTAAGGCAGCTTTGAGATGGCAATAAAAAGACTATAAAAAACATCTGCACATTCGCACAAGTCAGCGATGCATGGCCAAACTGTAGCATGTGAATCAAATGATTTGTTTATGTTTTTCTCCTCTCATCCCTTTCACTCTCTCCTAATGGGCCCGTCTCCCATCAGCGCTGGCACTGGGCCCATCAGGGTGGAGGATTTGGTGGGTGGGGGGTATCTCTGCGAAGAGGAAGCCTGCTAAAGCCTATAGTGATTTCCTCTATTTCCTTGCTTCTCTAGGCTGTGATTCAGCTCCCTCTCTCTCTCTCTCTTGCTCTCTCTCTCTCCCTGTCTGTCTGTCTGGTCTGCACGCTCTCTTCCTCTTCAGTGGTTGTGATCGTGCATGCACTGGTTGGATTGAACTTGACCGTACCTAATAAGGATGTGGATTCAATTAACTGTGGTTTCTCATATTTTTTAAATAACTTTGTATTTTTTAATGGTACTATTTACTGCATTTTAGCCACAGTTAAAACCACAACCACATTCATGCACAGACACACACATGCACACACATACAGTTGGAGAAGCTCCACTCCACTCCACAGCAGATTGTGCTGCAAGCTGGGTTGTTAGATTCCATCCATGGTGGAGTGTCTCCTGAAAAGAGGCTGTCTGCTATATCATCGATTTCAGTTGGACGCCTACCTCACCCTGTGGCTATTTTTAACGCTCCCCCTCGGCCCATGCTGTACATCAACACAGGAGAACATCCTGGTCTGTTTCATGCCATCGCCAACCCTTTTAGTCACGCTAACTCTTATCCGGCTGGAAGGGCTACTCCGACAGGCACGCTACCGCTCATCCTGTTGTAAAGATTATCCTTACAATCACTCAAACACCGCTGCTGCCCAAGAGCCCGCTTTTAAAATCATGTAAACGTTTATCAGTTCAGCAAGACAGGTGGTGCTCTCACATACACCGTGCCCAATTCTGGGATTACATTAATTTTTGCTATTGAGCTATTTTGCTCTAACAGTTGCCATGTTCATACTTAAATGAACATAATCATTACAAGCTCCCCTTCAATTTCAAGTGAATAGTGATCACTTCAACTCACCTTTGCACTGGTTGGTGTTTTTATCGAGGATTGCCTTTGTTGACACTATTTTCCCATACCTGATGAAGAGAAAAAGCACACTGTTAGCAAAAATATAAATATATGTATGTTATTATATCACACAAACACTAAACTTTTGCTATATTACATAATATTTAGGTAACGTTTTACATTAAGGTTACCTTAGCTGACATTTGCATTAGTTAACATTAACAAACACTGAACCTCAGGATTAGGGTTAGGGTTAGGGGTTAGGGGTTAGGGTTAGGTAAACATATCTAGGTAATATAACAATTTGTATTAATTGATGTTTTTTTTTAAAATAATAAACCAAATAAACCTGTATTAACTAATGTTCATGAGACTGCTCCAGTATTTTCACCATGAGACTGGGGCTGTGTTTCTCTTTGAAAAAAGCACCACACAGTCTTCTTAACTGGGAGAGAGAGTGTTCAATCTGATGCGAGCTCTACCATTTAATGATGATCTTTGTGCTTTGATGCTTTTGGGAAACTTGACCTAGAACAGTAATTTATCAGTAATTTGCCTACGTTTAGGAACATACTGAAATGAGATTTTGCTAATTTATTTGCACTTATTTTTAGTCATGGATTAAATGAACATTAGTCAATGCAGGTGTGTATAGTTAACGTTTAAACAAGTATCAGTTCATATACAGAATGTGTTCACTTACTTTGTTAACATAAAATGTATTAATAATTATGTTTATATTTTAGGTTGGTCATGTTAACAAATTCAATAAATACTGTCAGTTAAGGGAACCTTAATGTAAAGCCTTACCATATTACACTGTACTGTATTACAGGGCTGCTTGATAATGGCTAAAATAATCCTAAAATAATCAGTATGCCTAATACTAAAATCATGTTTATTTCATCAAAATTATTTTAGGAACAAAATCGTTTTATTGTACATTTATAAGTTGTACATTATACGCCATGTGTATTTTGTGTTCCTTTGAATCTGTTTAGTATTCTGACTGTGATTTCTAACTGTGGTTCACTACTGTTACTTCATTACATGTAAAATATAAAAAGAGTCAATAATTAGATTAAACAAATAAACAAGTCAGTTTGTACCTAAACAGTTCAAACATGTATATGAAGAGCTTGTGATCAACAAACACCATCAATAAACCCAAAAATCTTGTGTTAGTATATAAAATAGAACTACCCATGGTCTGTTCATTCATGAAAAGTATTATCTGGATGTATTTCTTTGTGTGTGTCTTTGTGTGTGTGTGTGTGTGTGTGTGCGCGCACTCTCATTTCCACAGATTTATGCTAAAGACAGAGTATTGATGTTTTCTCTAACCATTGCTCATTAAAAGTTTGAGCATATCTCTGGAGAGAACCGGGTTTGAGATGGACCTAAATTTTCCTTCTTAATTACAACATTTAAGAAGGATGGTTTATCGATAGATGTTTATATAGTCTCAAAACAATAACTTTGAAGATAAAGGAGACATAAGGGGAGGTGCAGTTTGCATGTGGAATAATTATAACAACTGACGAAGTAGACCGAGCAAAGTATTTGAGTGGACTGAAGAACAAAGCCCTTAAAAAATACTGACGCGGAACTGATCACCATATGAACATATGAAATCCTAGCCCTAAAAGACTAAATTCACTAAAGTGCTTTATTTTCATTTTTCTACATTAGCCATAGAACGTCTCCACACATTGATGCCACAGAAATATAAGACATTAATGTGCTAAATCATTCTCAATTCATTAGCAATGATAAACTTGTGCAGGTATTGTATGATGTGTGAACGATCACCTCCCTCCCATTCCATCCCTTGCGTTCCCTTTCTTTCCTCCTTCTTTCATCAAAGAAGGTAATAAAGTTCCTTATCTGCTCAGTATCCGCCAGCAGAAAAGGATGACTGATATAAGAAAGGCCCTCCCAATGTGACTTTTAATTAATGTTTAATGTGTCTCCTTCCTCCAGGTAAGATGAGAGAGTATATTACTCCACTTTTATAGGGACAGAGGCGTTTAATAAAGGAGGGATCATTTCGCTGTCACCGTGAACAGCGTCGGCCCATCAGGCTTTCATGCCACCAACGCCGGTGAAATGGCAGCTAATTCATCTCAACCACTCAAATCGCTAGCGACTCGACTTAGGGTGAGCTCTTCCGATTAAAAAAGAAAGTCTAGAGGCATTTTACGTGTCTGAATCATATGCGGTTACATTGTTGGTAAAAAAAAATAAAATAAAAATGTCTACAATACTGTGATATTCATACATACATAACACATAAATAGAGGTATGTGCACCACTTTACCATTAACATGTGGATATTCACAATTCTGGGATGTTTACGCTAAGAATGTTGAGACTGTTTGGATGTTTGTTACATATCACATAGCATGTCAGTCAGCAATGCTCATGAGAGAAAAACAAGCGCTACACGTGACCACACTGTTTGAGCTGCTGTCATTTCTTCTTACAAAGCAAGAGCTAGCCAAAACACTGACATCTCAGTTGAATAAACGATGAGAGGCATTGGGAGCACTATAAGACTGACATTGGTCCCTGGGAGGAGTGGAGGTAATGTGATTGAACATCTACTTAAAAGCATTTAAAAAATTGTCCTGGATTGAACCAGTCATGAATCAACAACAAGCACTCAAAGTCTCCAATGCTTTGAGACAAATTGACAAAAGTCTTTTAAATGACCTCTAGATTCCAGAGTTGGCATTTTTATTGGGAGGGTTTTAAAAATTGTTATTAAAAACTAGTGATACACAATATGGCCAAAAGTATGTGGACACAGGACCATCACACCATTACTTCACTACATGCCTTCTTCAAACTGGAAGCACACATTTGTTTAGAATGTCTTTGTTCAGTATGCTGTAACATTACAATTGTCTACACTCTAACTAAAGTGCCCAAACCTGTTCCAGCATGACAGTGCCACTGTGCACTAAGCGAGCTCCATGAAGACATGGTTTGCCAAGGTTGGATTGGGAAGAACTCAAGTGGTCTGCACAGAATCCTGACCTCAACCCCACTGAACACCTTTGGTATGAACTGGAATGCTGACTGGGCCTTATTTCCAGACATCAGTGCCTGACCTCACTAAAGCTCTTGTGGCTGAATGAGCAGAAACCCCACAGCCACAATTTCCCAGAAGATTGGATGTTATTATAATGGCAATGGGGATTAAATCTGGAATGGGATGTTAAAACAGCACATATGGGTATGATGGTCAGGTGTCCACAAACATTTGGCCATATAGTATAGTATAGATAGGTAGATAGATAGGTAGTCAGTCTGTGGTGGATCAGGAGCCTATTCCATTAATACTAGGTGCAAGGTAGGAGAATTTACCCTGCCTGGGACTCATTCATTAATACACTCTTTCATACCTACAGGCAATTTCGAGTAGCCAGTCCACCTACCTGCATGTTTTTTGACAGTGGGAGGAAACCGAAGAACCAAGAAAAAACTGACACCAACAGGGGAAGTACGTAAAACTCCACACTACCTGGAACGTGAGCTCAGGACCCTAGAGCAGTGAAGCAGCAAAGCTGCCTGCTGTGCAATGCATTAACATTGCTGATGAAAATATAATCTTAATGACTATAATAAAGTAAGGTGATGGTACAGTGACACTTATCCTGTTAAATGTTCCGGTGAAGTCCTCCTGCTGTTTGTGATGCCTAATCCACAGCAGTGTTAATGCCAATCATTAGTAAGTCATTACCAATAATATTCTAGGGTTTGAATTTATCCATATAAATGTGCATATTTTTAAATGTCATGCCATAGAAATACCAAACAAATACCAAATCCAGAACAAAGAAGTCAACCTCTAATATTCTATTCTAAGTAAAAGCATAAGTATATATAAAAAAATAATATACAAAAAAAGACCTATTAATAAATTTTAAGCAACAAGTTTTAAAAAATAGTTCATCATATTAGCATATTAAACCAGAGCAACATCATGACAAAGCAGCATGGCTTAATGAGATAAGAGGTATAAATATAAACATAAGGAGAGATCAGTCACTAAGGCAGGGAGTTTATGAGTCTTACAGCCTCTGGAAAGAAGCTGCATTTGAGCCTTGTTGTCCTGGCTTTAATGCTTCTTAGCCCCCTGCCTGAGGGGAGGGGGTCGAATAGTTCACTTGCCGGGTAGGTGGGATCCTTCATAATACAGGATGCTCTGCTTCTGCACCTGCTGGAGTAAATGTCCTCAATAGAGGGGAGGCTGCTTTGTTATTTTTTGGGCAGATTTAACCACCCTCTGCAGTGCCTTCTTGTCAGCAGCTGAACAGTTCCCATACCAGGCAGTGAAAGAAAAGGTGAGTGTACGCTCCACCACACACTGGTAAAAAGCTAACAGAAGTGCTGAGTGCTAAGACCAGCCTGCTTCAATCTCCTAAGAAAATACAGGCATTGGTGGGCTTTTTTTTATAATGCTGACTGTGTTAATGGTCCACGTAAAGCCATTTGAAATGTGTACCCCGAGATACTTGAAACTGAAGACCATTTCCACAGCTGCTCCTCCGATGAAGAGGGGAGAGGGGGTGTAGCCTCTCCTCCTAAAGGCCATAACCATCTCTTTCATCTTCCCCACATTAATGCAGAGGTTCTTTACTCTGCTGCAGTCCACATGTTCTTCCACCTCCTGACTGTAAAAGGACTCATCTCTGTGGGATATCAATCCCACCACAGCTGTGCCATCAGCAAACTTCATAATATGATTGCCCAGATATTTAGCCGAGCAGTCATGTGTTAATAGCATGTACATCCTGTGGACACATCCCTGGGGAAGCCAGTGTTAAGGATGATAGGTGAAGATGAGATGCCATGGACTTTATCAGTCTGTGACCTGTTCATTAACAAATCCTGGACCCAGTTACAAAGTGATGGTTTCAATCCAAGCAGCAGCAGTTTATTGACTAGAGTCTGTGGGAAAATTGTATTAAAGGCAGAACTGAAGTCCAGGAAGAGGAGCCTGACATAAGAATCCCTGCTCTCAAGATGGGTGAGAGCAGAGTAGATGACCAATGAAACTGCATCTGATGCAGACCGGTTCTTCCTGTAAGCATACTGATGGGGGTCCACATTAATGTCAGTGATATCCTTTATGTGTGCCATAACCAGATGTTCAAAGCATTTCATGATTATTAGAGTGAAAGCCCATTGGATGGTAGTCATTCATGCACGTCACAGCTGACCTTTTGGGCATGGGGATGATAGTAGAGGTCTTGAGACACACTGGCACCACAGCCTGGGAGAGTGAGGTATTAAAGATGTCAGTCAGCACCCCAGCAAGTTCATGAGCGCAATCCCTCAAAACCCTTCCTGGGATATTTTCCGGGCCTGCTGCTTTATGTGTTTTAATTCTCAGCAGTGACCTCCTCACATCCTCAGCACACACACTGAAAGGCATCTCACCTGGTTGCAGTGTGAGTCCGGAGCAGGGAGAGGAATTGGATGTCTCAAAGCGGGCATAAAATGTATTCAGGGCATCAGGAAGAGATGGATCCTGAGGGCATAGAACATCTTTCCTGCTGTAATCAGTGATGCTCTTGATGCCCTGCCACATGCTCCCGGAGTCATTGGTGGAAAAGTGACCCTGTATTTTCTGAGCATAATTAGCCTTTGTACTCTCTACCCCAACCTCTAGTTCCCTCCTCGCCACTCTCAGTGCAAGTGCGTCTCCTGTCCTAAAGGTTTAGTCCTGTGCCCTCTCACCGCACACTGCACATCTCCATTCAGCCAGGATTTCTGATTTGGACAGATAGTGATCTTCCTGCTGGTAGTGACACCATCAATACAATTACTGATATAGCCACAAACAGATGATGCATATTCCTCCAGGTTCACCCCACCGACGCCGGTTGCCACTTTTCTGAGGATCTGCCAGTTGGTGCGCTCAAAAAAGTCCTGCAGCATGGAGGCAGCTCCACTGGGCCACACCGTGATGGTCTTTACTATGGGCTTGTTGTCTTTAAGCACAGGACTGTGAGCAGGAACCACCAGGATGGAAATGTGGTCAGAAAAGCCCAGGTGGGGGTGGGGCACCACTCTCTATGCTTCCCGTTTGTTGGTATACACACAGTCCAGCATGTTGTTTCCCTTGGTTGCCATGGAGACATGCTGGTGGAACAAAGGCAGAATGTCTGTCAATTTAACATGGTCAAAATCACCTGCTACCACAAAAAAAGCCTCTGGATGCTTATTCTGTAGCACACAGATATGATTATATAGTTCCCTGATAGCCATGCTAGTGTTAGCACTGGGGGTGTAAACAGCCACATTAAACACAATTGTAAACTCCTGAGGCAGGTAGTATGTTCTGCATTTTGGTGTCAAATATTCCACTTCTTCAGAACAGAGCAGTTCGTACACCAGCCTTTGTTAATGTAAACACAGAGTCCTCCTCCGTGAGTTTTCCCCGACAGATGATTTCGGTCAGCTCGGAAGAGGAGTACCCCATCAATATGGTAAACTGAGTTTGAGATATTGTTAAATAGCCATGTCTCCATAAATAGAAGTAGGCAACAGTTCCTCATCTCCTTGTAACTGCTTACTCTGAGTCGCATAAAGTCCATCTACCAAGGGTTGGAAAAATGGGTCTGTTATTAACCTTTAGAATGGCTATCAGGCCAGCCCGCTTACCCTTTTCTGGCTTCGTGCACACCACTTCCTTCTTCCCCTTATCCCCTTTCATTCATTCATCTTTAGTAACCACTTTTATCCTTGTCAGGCTCACTGTACATCCTGAGCCTGTCCCGGGAACACTTGACACAAGGCAGGAATACACCCTGGATTGGCTGTTAGTTCATTGAAGGGCAGCATACATACATACACACACTCACACACTCAGGGGGTAAATTAGAGCACATAATTCAACTACCAAGATGTCAGAAAACAGAACACTGTATATATTTCTGTATAACATAAGGGGGCACAGTGGCTTAGTGGTTAGCACCATGGTTGAGGGTTTGATTCCCATCTGTGTGTGGGGAGCATGTTCTCCCTGTGCTATAGGGGTTTCTTTCCCCAGTCTAAAGACAGATATGGCATTTTGCATACCGTAATTAAATTTGATTTTTACAGAACTTTAACACAAACCAATACAGAAACAAGGTTTTTATGTGTAAGTATCATATTGAGTACTTTTGTTTTTTATACTAAACACCTCTTAATTGACTCATAATAGAATAGATGTCAGGGACAGATGCCTGGAGCACAGACACATGCCTACAGAGTGTCTGCACTGCCTTAGTTTCTCAGCACAAACACACACCCCCGTTCACATATTCCTTTCCTTGGGGAACCAGAATTCAGTTTAAGAAGGATCACTTTGTCCTTGTGATCTAGTTCCACCTGGGCCCAGAGGTGCTTCTTTTCTATAATGAGTCAGGAGACTTAACCATCCCTCATACTACTAACTCTCTGTCGAAATGCCACATTTGTTTAACTGGCATTATCAATTGTTTATTCATTGATTCATTTTTATTTTATTACACCTCACTTAACAATGAAAGTTAAGCAACTTAACAATGAAACTGAATATCAGTCATGTATAAACAACTAAATAACAGGTGAAGGTGAACTGGCAGCCCTGGGAATTGAATTAACAACCCACAGATCACTAGTGTGGCTCAGTTTCTGACCCAAAACTGTTTAGAGCTGTTTGGATACAGTTTAGAGTTGGGATATCAAATAAAATTTGTGAGGGTCCAGTTACACAAAATCCTTTGCTTACAGATGTCCAGATAAGCAATTACCATGCTTAGCATACTTTTTAATGCATAGTGATTTGTTCATGGCTATAAATAAGACATATCAATTTGAAGTGGTTATGTTTTGTTCCACTTCGGTGCTTCATATTAGTACTTTTGACTAATGCCATGGTCTCTGAACAGACATCTGTTTGGAATTTGAAGCAGAGAGAATAAACAAATATTTCTCTGTCCGATCATCATTAAACAATGTGTTTCCATGATCAATTTTTTTTCCACAAACCATACTCTCAGTTCACAATTCAATCCAGAAATGTTAAAATGAAATTAAATTTGCTTTCTGATAAATAATACATAAATACTTGTGTTTGGACACAACAGATAATTTGCAACAGAAGCCATGATTGTCTGTATTTATAAAAACAAGAGTCAAACACAACTGGGAGAGGCAGCTCAGTGGTTAAGATGTTGATGTAATGCTCTGAAGGTTGTGAGTTCAAATCCCAGCACTGCCACTGCTGGGCCCTCAAGTAAGACAACTGAGTAAGTGCTCAGTTGTATAAATGTAAGTTGCTATTTAAAAGGATGTCTGCCAAATGCTGTAAATAAAAATATGTTGATTGGCTCAGAAATAGTATTTTTGAGTGCTTGGATCAATGCACAGAAATACTTTGCTAGGTCCAGATCCAGACTGCAATCCACCAGTAGTCTAGACTTTTGCTCTAGGGCCTAGTGGTTCCTGCTTAGAGTCTGAAGAACGCTGGAAATTCAGTGTCACCTTGCTTAATCCTTGTATTGCAAGCATTTTTCTGTGCTTGAGCTCTTACATGCTTCTAGCAACTCAGGTGAACGATAGAAAGACAATAAGTTACAACTGAAAATATTTACTTTGATTAGGTGTATGTGCGAAATATGGCAAGTGTGTTGGTATTTTCACATAATTTAAGAAGAAAATGACACTCCTAAGCCCAACATGTTATGACAGACAAGACTAGGAACAATTCCCCATTGATTTTGTGTATCACCAGGACCAAAATGTATTTTGTGTACACAGCCCTCAACCATCGTGTGAAGTGCTAATGATAGCTCTCAAAGGGCCCTCACACACACACTGCGTGTTTATGTCTCCCCGGAACGCGGACAGCCACGGATGCTGGGCCGTTTGATGTCTCGTGCCGTGAGATGTGAACTGACGTCTTTCCATGTCTTTCAACTCTCATCCAGGTGTGTGTGCAGAATCTCTTAATTGGCTACCAGTGCAGCTGTCTTGTCCGACACAGCGTTCATCATTTGAGTGCACAGTTGAGCATATGTCTCATATTTGTGGATTTGTTCAATCTGGATGGGAATTCTGACTGTGCATGCTTCAACGGTGGGCAACTATGCAGCAGTTAGAGACAATATTAGTTAAATTACCAGACAGGATTACTACAATTATAGGGAAACAGGATGTCGTGTGAGTGCCATTATGAGGGAAAGAGAATCAATGGCTCTTTAAAATGTTCAGTGGTCTAAAAGGCAGGAGATGTCACTTATATGAAACTCGCAGCCCAATAAAACCCCCCCTCCTCCACCCCTCCCCTCACTGATGATACCTACAAGCAGACAATCATCTGTTTCAAGACAGGTTAGAATGCCAGTGAGGACCTGGTGCACTCGAGTTTAAAATAACAGCACAGTAGCCTCTTTGAATCAATTCCTGTGATCTCTCGAGGTGCCTTTGAAGGAAAATGCACTGGGTCTAAGGGTAGAAAGTCACATTTAATATATGATTGAAAGTTCTTTATTGCTATATGCATTTCTTTTTACAGAAATCATATGAAAGACATGATCTTAGGGATCATAGGGAAAAATTATTCTTAGACTTGAACGATTTTGCATCACTTGCTTCTTTAAAATTATTATTAGCAAAAGTAAATCAAAAAAACATTTTTTATTTTTTTTTAGCAAAATACCAATGAAGGGAAGATTTCTTCATTGTTACAAATATTTTTTAAATACAAACTTTATTTAAATATATGTTTAATTATGTATATTTTATTTTATGATGCATGAAAATTAGAATATTATGTTTTAGAAAACAAGTAAATAGTCATACTGTAAAAAGTCAACTATATAATCTAAAAATTGAGATGCACTCTGAATTGAAGTTGAATTGAATTGTGGGGTCTCTAGAGATTCCCACCCTTACTGGAAATAACAGAGATGGTTTTGTAATGTAGTAATGATATCTAGCTTTAATTAACACTACAAATGTTGCTAATCATTATCTGAGCAGGAGTTAATGAGATAAGCACACACCAAATTATAACCTCCAAAAACTATTTAGTGATACACAGAAGCCATAAACCAAGTTCAGGGTGATTGTAAATTATGATGTAGGGAAGTATGTATAAATCCACTGAAGCTTGGAAAGCACAGCTTTATCTACCAACATCGGTGATATCTTATGTGTCAACGCCATGGAAGGAAACAGTGACAAGGCTAATGCTATAAATAAGAGACTCGTAGCTGGGTGAGAACCTTGACCTGTCAATGGTCTTGTCACTAGCAGGGAAAACAATATGCATGCTAAAGAAGGCTGAGTGAATCGGGCTCTGTGTTTCTGAAGCCTGTGTGTCAGATCCCCCCCAAAGGCCCCAGAGCTCTGTTCACAACATGGCAGCAAGGCACATGAGGGACGTTCCTCCAGTCACTCAGTTAGTCAATCAGGCGCACGCACACACACACTCACACACACACACACACACACACACACACACAGAGAGAGAGAGAGAGAGAGAGAGAGAGAGAGAGAGAGAGAGAGATGTACATTACTATGTGGTTTGCTTGTGCTTGTGTCCTTTTTTCTAGCCTCAGGGAAAATGCCTGAGTGTCGAAACAATATTTCTATTGTATGTGCAGATATTTTTAAATAAGGTGGTGAAATTCCCACTGCACAAGACAGTATTTAAACATCCACAAAACAATCAGAACCACACTCACACATACACACACGCACACACACACACACACACACATCTTTAGAATTCAAGACAGAGGCATAACTGCAGGACTGGCAAACAAGTAATTATCTGGAGTCCTGTTCACTTAAATCAACATAAATGTCAACATTTTGGGAACCCCTATAAAAACTGTAACGATCATGAGGAACACTTCAAGAAACCCCCCTAAAATGAGCTCATCTAGTTAGCATGGCTGTGATTTGGATTCCTTCGTTCATTCATTCGTTCATTTTCAGTAAGCACTTCATCCTGGTCAGGGTTGTGGTGGAGACTATCCTGATAATACTGGCATGAGAATTCACTCAAAATTGGACAGCAGTCCATTGCAGGGCAAAGCACACACATTCATACATTTATTCATACATAGGGGCAATTTGGTACAGCCAGTCCACCTACTGGCATGTTTCTGGGAGATGGGAGAAAACCGGAGAACCAAGAGGAAACCCTGTGTGATTTGTGTGAGTTTGTTTAAATGAATGTGAATGTTCTTGTTAAATGAAGGACTACTCTATCAAAAAGTTAAAAGAGAAAAAAGGTAACAAAAAGAGGAGAAAATGAGATATGTGTTTAGTAAGGAAATAGTGATGAACAAATATAGAAATGTACAGTAAGTCAAAAAAATAATGCAATGTGCACCTCATTTTTGAAAGCAAGGACCTAGAAGAATTGACTTGGTTTGTAGCATAATGTTAATAATTTCTATTCTTCCTGGTAGAATTTGTTATTTTTTCAAGTGAAATTCTGTGTTAAATGAGTTGTTTAGAGCACATAGAGTATAGTGATAAAATATCTCCTCAAGATAACACCCAAGATAATAAAAATACATAAACAAAGAGACTGTTTTTAAGCCTATGTAATATAAACATGTTTAAGGAGTTGGAAAGGTGCTGGACTACTGCAGTCTCTATCTAGGAATGTCAGAATACAATAACTTTATTGCAAGCAGTTATCCTAAGGTGAGGGTTAACTCATTGCTTTGGAACCCAATACAACAAACAAGCCTACAGTATGGATTAGAAAACTTATTTGTTTTAGCAAAAAAGTGAAAGACTGGTTGTCTATGTTAGCCTTGGTTATGCATGTCTATATGTATATTTATACTATTAAATTAAACAAATATTATTACTGCTATTACTACATCAATTTCTTATAAAAGCACTCTGTGATTGATTTTTGATTATTTAATAAGACGTCTGGGTAACATAATGGCAAAGAACATTGGTCAGGGAAGAATAATCGGTCAGAAGGGCCCCATACATTTTTTGCCTGAAACCCTCACAGTATCTAGAATCACATTTCCATATGTAAGGCTTAAATGAATGACATCAAGTCACAGAAAGAAAAAAAATAAATTCTCGTGGTTTCTTTAAGTGTAAATGAATAATGAGGAAACGCAAATGTAATGAGAAGCACATGTTTACCCTAGGCGCATATTAAAAATACATCATATATAATAATTCATTTAAAATAGAATAATTCATAATCAGAGCTTTTATGATGTGGCTGTGGCTTGTTTTCAGTATTGTTTGTCTGAGTAAAACCTGACCTATATATCTGTAGCATAGAATTAAACTCTGGAGCCTGTTCAAATGTACACTGTGGGCCCACTTTTCCCCAAAAGAGTACACAGTTATGAATGTGTAGTGATCATTAGGATAATTACCAACACACTGCGGCTGTTTCTAAAAATGACTGCGGTGCATTTCATAATGTTGACAGATAATGTCACGTTAGGCCTTTATTATGAAAACTACAGGCTATCATTAATTACAATGTACACACCATCCACATCTTTTTCTGTCATAATATCCTATGAAGCAAATATTCTGTTCAGCTTATTATCTTAAATCATCCCTAAATTTTATAAGCATCCCTAAACATCCCTGAAAAAGGTTTTCTTTATATACACAATTAGTTGCTTTTTTATCAGATAGATCCATGCGCAGAAGCAGACCAAATCATTTGAAACTTTTATTTTTATTGTTGGAAAGTTGCGTTTCTCAACCTATTTATTCTGCCAATATTAGTTTATTTATGACTTCAATTGCCTATAACACTAAAGCTTGAGCCCAATACAAAAATTCCACTCCAGGCTTTTTGATAACCCCCTCTACATCGGGGTACTGATGGGTCAGTTCTACTATTCACCATTCCCACAAGCCTGCCAGTAGGCAGCTGCACCGTTTAAAAAAATAATTTTATTTTTTTATGACATAATAAGGAATGGTCTTAAAGTGAAGCAGGTTCAGTGTCAATTCAGGTTCAGAGCCTTCAGCCTTTAAGAATCTGCTATTGTGCCAATGTCCTTAAAAATACAGTGCATATAAAATTCATAACAGCTCTGTGTTGATATCTTTTTAAAGGAATAAAGAAAAAAAGAAAAAAAATGTAAAAAAAAAAATATATAAAATAAAATAAAATAAATAATAAAAACTGCTGAGGTCACTGAGATTTCTCCTTCAGATTCTGGCTCTATTGTAGCATAGGCTCTCGAGTCTGTGCCAGGCTTCCACAGAGAATCGCAATAGAAGATCTCCAAAATGTCAGTCTGACAACAGCACTTCACACAGCCAGCAATGCCACCAAGATTCAGGCACTAGAGGACACGAGGGGGTCACTAGAGTGAGTGTGTGTGTGTGTGTGTGTGTGTGTACTGGGGGAGCAGTTTAAAGCTCTACAATAGAGCATAGTGAGCCCGTTCAGCATCCAAAGATCATTGTAGGGTTATGGGAAAAAGGAAAGTGTCATTTTGGACCCTTTTTTTGCTGAGCCATGGAGGATGAGAACCCCGAGGCGAATCCCTTTGACCTTTACAAAATGTTACTGCCCGTTTGGCACGCCTGCCTCACCTAATGAAACTTTTATTGCCATGAATTTTTATTCCAATCCCACTCCAGGCCTGGGGCAAACCTGGACCGAAGCAGATTAGGACCTCGGAGAGAGACAGCAGGAACGGCCATGCAAGGCAGCTTAGCACAAGAGAGCAAAAGAAATGAGCTGGGCTCAGCTTAATATGGGCTAATATGCATAAATTCACACTTCACTATTGCGCTGCTGTTTCAGTGAATTAATATTATAGGGATTACTCCAATTCTAACAAAGACAAAACTTTCCAAACTCAGAATGAATTATGGCTCCCTCAGTATACACTGTACTTCAGACCATAATGGACGATATGGTCAAGGCAAAAATGAATTCCTTAAATAATGTCCTTCAGAGATCAGCAGGAATTTGTCAGTCATGAATGATCCCATGTTCACCCCGTTGAAGGTTGAGCTCAAGTCCCTTGCACTTGGCCCTCCCACAGTGCAGTGGGGAAATTTGAAGTGCTGTTGAGAAATCTGTTCAGGGTTAGAACTATTGGAGAAAGTGTCTTGGCTCTACAAGCCGGTCCTCCCCCCTTCCTCAAACAGATAGAACTATATCTGGATGATTCATTATAAGAACTGATTATGCAAGCTGCCCTCTGGTCTTCATGCAGAGTTTCACAATGACTTATCTCCCAAGACTAATGAGGCTGACCCTTCACTGCCTTATATGGGCCAAGATATTCTGGGAATTTCTGCACATCTATGCCATGTGCTTTTCTTTTCTTTTGCTTGCATTGGAACAGGATGTGTGTGTGTGTGTGTGTGTGTGTGTGTGTGTGTGACTGTATTTAAACTATAAATGGGCATGGACTAAGCAGGGAGAGAGATAAAGAGAGAGAGAAAGAGAGAGAGAGAGCAAGAGAGAGACTCACGGTTGGCAGAGTTTGATGAGGTCCTGGTCGGTGGTGCCAGGAGGGAGGCCACGGATGTACAGGTTGGTTTTACTGAGCTGCTCCACTGCACTCTGGCTGCTGCTATTGGTGCTGGGACTGGGTGGAGCCATTGGAGGAGGAGGAGGGGCATAGGACTGCTGTTCCACCAGTGAAAATGGACATAGAGAGAAAGAGACATAGCAGATGTCAGTTAACATATATTATAAAGATGCAGTATAACAAACACACATTCTAAACACCTCTCTACATGTAGCAACATTTAGGGCCATTTCAGTATTCAAAGAAGACCCAAGGATTTCTGGGAACTTGGTATCATCTTGGTAGCATGTCTGTAATGTTTCATATATTTTTATTTCATACAGGCATCATATGTATTTGTATTTACCAAGATGTATTGAAGCAATAATAAGCTTATGTAATTGTTAGGCTTTTGTTGGAAGTTAAAGGAAAATCTGCCTGTCAGGGCTTTTTTAATCTAGGTATACACTGCTAAGCTACCATGCACATCCTATTAACCACCATCATTATAAAATAACAATAGAATCAAACAAACATATTTAAATTTCCAATGAGTCTCCTTTGGGGGGCGATTGGTGGCTTAGTAGTTAGCATGTTTGCCTTGCTCCTCCAGGGTTGGGGGTTCTATTCCCACCTCCACCCTGTGTGTGCGGAGCTTGCATTTTCTCCCTGTGCTTTGGGGGTTTCCTCCGGGTACTCCGGATTCCTGCCCCAGTGCAAAGACATGCATTGTAGGCTGATTGGCATCTCTAAAATGTCTGTAGAATGCGAATGGGTGTGCACAATTGTGTCATGCGATGGGTTGGCACCCTGTCTAGGGTGTCCCCTTCCCGGTGCACTGGGTCCCTGGAGAAGCTCCAGACTCCCCTGTGTAGGATAAGCAGTACAGAAAATGATGGATGGATGGCGTCTCTATTGGAAAGACCATCTGATTGTAGCTTAACCACTAGCTGGCCTTGATTTATGCAACAAGTTTTACATTCAAGCAATTGACACCCCTGAGAACTGAGAGATCCTTAAAGCAGGTCAGGAACTAGCTATCCACATTAGTTTGTGTGTGTGTGTTCATAATGACATTGCTGCAGTTGAGGAAGGAGGACAGCCTGATTTACCCATGGACCTGATGGAACAAAAGGAGCTATGGAAAAATGGCTGATCAGCATTATTGTTATCACTGACTCATTAAAAAAAATAAATATTCATCCACAGTGTCACAGGCTGACAGTCATTTTGGATGGTTTTCATTAGTGGCTGTTCTTGGTGGTTAAAAGGTAATGTTCTATTTTTATTTCAAAGCATTTGTGCATTAATATTCTTTATACCACAGCGCTGTGGAATTCTTGATTCTGATTGGCTGACAGACGTTCTGAGGTGTGCAATTATTTTTCAGTAAATGCACAGTTAAAGTACTTCCAGTCAGGTCTTGACCGCATTACAGTTCCATATCACTTCGTTAAGTTAAGTGAAATAACAGAAAAGTTAGCCTACTGTCCACCACAGCACACAGAGCTACAGAAACAACAAACAAAATGACAGAATGTTTTTATTTTCCAGAAATATATAAGGAATAATTGACGACTGGGCATTGAATTATTAGAAAAATAATGCTCACTCGAGGTGGTAATGTGGCCAGGAGGCGATGCGGAGGCTTGAGCCATTGATATGCAGTTATTGGAGAGAGAGAGAGAGAACAAGAAAACAAAGAGAGAGAGAGAGAGAGAGAGAGAGAGCGTGTGTGATTGCAGTAATGAGACAGAAAAGCTGGTGAACAAGTCTGAAAAGTTATTTATTTATTCATTGTATTTTCTGCAGTAATAAAAAAACGAAAAACCCTATGAACAATTGGGCTTATCAATATTTATTTATTTATTTATTTGTTCTATTTTTATATTATCAGCATGAAATGAAAAAAAAACAAACAAACTGTGAACTCTCTCTGAACAATGTCTTGAGGTGTGGCAACTTTGGTATAAGCTGAATAATTGACTATGGTCCGTTGAATTATTAGACAATAATGCACACCCGAGGTGTAACGGCATTACCACCTCAAGGTGTGGATTATTTTCTAATAATTCAATGCCCCGTCATCAGTTATTCCTTACATAATGTATAAAGCCCACACTGCAACTTATTCAATTTAAATGAGTTTTTTAAGAAATAAAGAGTGTACTGAAGGCCTAAAATTGAAACGCACGGTTCATCACTGTGTACATACATTGTTACATGTGTTGTTAACATATGAATCATCCATCCGTGTCAAGAGGTTTCACATCATACATACGCACGTAGAGACTTATGATTTAAAATATCAACTGCAAATCAGTTTAACTCAAGATAGCTTTAACAAGACAGTATCAAAAACAGTAGTGCCAGTGTTGAACATATTAGAAGTATTAAAATTCAATAATAAAACAAAAGGTGTATTGATACAAGCAATAGCATTCTCTCTCTGTTTCTTTCTCTGTCTCTCTCCCTCTCAAGCACTCATGACTATTTCAACATTACTCTAGAATGTTCCTTCCTGGTATGTGCTGTATTCGTCGAGATACTATATAAATGAAACCCATGCCATGACTATATACGCAGTATATAAAATTCAGTGGTAGCTTCACTAAAATTCAGTGGTAGCTGTTTTACCACTCATAAAGCACAGGAAGAGGCTTATATTGGAACTGATATTTTGGCTTCAAAAGAAAATTCCATACCACAGAATTTTTCGCTGCATGAATGCAGGAAATGATAAGCATTAAAATGCTTATGGCACCTTTGAAGCCAAAATGAACACATTTTATATGTGTGCGTTGAAAGAAAACTGATTCCTGGATATATTCCTGTGAATATACAGTAGTTTCACATGATGGTAGTTACAGGAGCAAATTGCTGCTTTTGGTCGGACGTCAAAGAGGAAATCAAGTCTTTTTAAGATTCATATAATTTTCCTGCTATACCTCACAAGAGCAAGAGGCTTCAATCTGAGTGCCAAATCCCATCTACCTGGTGTGCATCTCATGTAGAATTTGTTTAATGTGTCCATGTGTGTGTGTGTGTGTGTGTGTGTGTGTGTGTGTGTGTGTGTGTACTGTCTCTGTCTCTGTTTGTGATAATCATTGGCTGTCACAGTGGAGCACATTGGCAAGTCTGGCCTGATATTAATCTATTACCTGTACTTCCCCACAGCCTACAATTACCACAGCTCGAGACAGACAGGTCTATCGGAAGACTGGCACGCTCTGCAACAATGTTATTCCCACAGAACTCTGCCGCGGGCTACAACTATGAAAGAAAGCATTGAGTTTTCACGAATATGACACACACACAAGAAATGAAATAGAGGCCAGACATACAGTAGGTGTGGAGGGCTAATGAAATTTAGATAAGATCTGAAAATGAGGAAGAAAGGGGATATCTATGCATGAGAATATATAGAAGATAAAAGCATATTTGCATTGGTGCACCTCCTTGCACACCTGTGCCCAACCACACAAACACACACACACACACACACTCAAACGCAAACACATACACATGCACATACGCAATACTCAAATGTGTGACTGGCATGTGGAATTCGCAAACAGTATGCGCCTGGGACTATGGACACAGACATGACTGACATGCCAGCACTGTACATGCATACAATGCATTCAGAAAGTTTTCAGACCCCTTCATTCTTTCACATTTTGTTATGATGCAGCCTTATGCTAAAATGCTTTAAATTATTATTTATTCATTTATTTATTTATTAATTTGCATCAATCTACACTACAATACCCCATCATGACAAAGCAAAAAAAAAAAAAAAGATTTGTGATAACTTTCAAATTTATTAAAAAGAAAAAAATGAAATATCCCATTGACATAAGTATTCAGACCCTTTGCTATTATTGGCGTCCACCTGTGGCAAATTCAATTGATTGGACATGATTTGGAAAGGCACATACCTGTCTATATAAGGTCTAACAGCTGAAAATGCATATAAGGGCAAAAACCAAGCCATGAGGTCAAAGGAACTGCCTGCAGAGCTCATAGACAAGATTGTTTCAAGGCACAGATCTGGGCAAGGCTACAAAAAATTGGCTGCATTGGCAAAAAATTGGCTGCATTGAAAGCTCCCAAGAACACAGCAGCCTCCATAATTCTTAAATGGAAGAAGTTTGGAACAACCAGAACTCTTCCTAGAGTTGGCCACCTGGCCAAACTGAGCAATCAGGAGACAAGGGCCTTGGTAAGAGTGGCGGCCAAGAACCCGATGGTCACTCTGGTTGAGCTCCAGAGATCATGTGTTGAATTGGGAGAATTTTTAAGAAGGTTAACCATCACTGCAACACTCCATCAATTTGGGCTTTATAGCAGAGTGTCCAGATGGAGGCCTCTCCACTTGGAATTTGCAAAAAAAAAAAAAAAAGCCCTCTCAGACTGTGAGAAACAAGATTCTCTGGTCTGATGAAATGAAGATTGAACTGTTTAGCCTCAAATCCAAGCGTCATGTCTGGAGGAAACCAGGCACTGCTCATTACCTGCATTCATCCCAACGTTGAAACATGTTGGTGGTAGCATCATGCTGGGGGGGGTTCAGAGGCAGGGACTGGGGCACTGGTCAGGGTAGAAGGAAACCTGAACGTAGCAAAATACAGAGATATCCTTAATGTTCCAGAAAACCTGTTCCAGAGCACTCAGGACCTTAGACTGGGCTGAAGGTTCACTTTCCAAAAAGACAGTGACCCTAAGCACACAGCACAAGACAAAACACGAGTGGCTTAGGGACAGCTCCATGAATGACCTTGAGTGGCCCAGACTTGAACCCAATTAAACATCCCTGGCGAGACCTGAAAATGGCTGTCCACCAACAGTCCCCATTCAACCTGACAGAGCATGAGAGGATCAGCAGAGAAGAATGGCAGAAAATCCCCAAATCCAGGTGTGCAAAGCTTGTAGCATCATATCTAAAAAGACTTGAGGCTGTAATCACTGCCAAAGGTGCTTCAACTAAGTACTGAATTAGTGGTCTGCATACGTTTGTCAATGTGATATTTCAGTTTTTTATTTTTAATCAATTTGCAAAGTTAGCACAAATATGATTTATGCTTTGTCATTATGGGGTACTGTAGTGTAGACTGATGTAAAAAATAATAATAATTTAAAGCATTTTAGCAACATAGGCTGCAACATAACAAAATGTGAAAAAAATGAAGGGCTCTGAAAACTTTCTGAATACGCTGTACATTTATGTGTACAGACACACACACACACACACACACACACACACACACACCTGAGATCAGTGTAGAACAAAAAGCCTTCTTTTAGCATGGGCTCATTTTACACAGCAAGCCAGGGCCTGGTGTCTGCTACATGACGGCATGATGGAGAGAAGTAGCAGAAGAGAGCAAAAGAGCGCCTGATCAAAGAGCTCGCCTCTGAAACCTCTTTCAGCCAATTTGTGCAGCTGTCAGGGGCCAGACGATAGCACATCGGCATGTGTAATATGTCAGGAAGCGTGACGGGGAAGCCTTTGAAACGTCAAAAGTGCTCATTGCTCCCCCAGCACACAGGCCGGGGTTAGTGACAGGAGGAAAGCATGTTGCTCCTCTGACATGTTGACAAGGCTGTAACTTGAACATAAACATAAATATTTACTTACTGCATGGTAGAGGATGTATATATTAACTTAAAATTGCAATTTGTAATGTTTAGCAATTCAATACTGACAATCATTTCCCTGCGACCCAAACGACCCCACCCGCTCTGTTGAAAGTACTGGTGTGTTCATTTGGAATTTGGGACATGAGAAGGTGAGCTTGTCCACTGAAAATATGGAAAATAATGACTGAAACTAACAATCTGGCTAGCTTTTACATAGCTGTAGCATAGCCATTAAGTCTTTTATACAGACAATATAAAAGCAAAACATGGCCAATAGGAATATTAACATTTTTCTCTCACATAACCTGGTAAATGTTTTTTATGGCTGTATATGAATAAAATGCTAATTTTAGTAACACTACACTATATTAAACATAATTTCTATGTCAATGTTCCATGCAAGCAGCATTTCCTTGTTTATTTCCCTAAATAGAGACTCTTCTAGTAAGCACTGCGCCGACTGAGGGTGGAGCTAATTTCTGAGTTGCATATAACTAAAAAACCTGAAACTAAATCCACCGCATGACAAGATCGGATTTTTTTTAGGTGTCTTTTTTTAGTCGTCTTCAAGATTATATGATGATTAAAGGTTTAGAAACACTTCTAAACATTACAGACAGCACATTTAAACTAGCCTGTTGTTCAATGATTTGCACAATTGGAAATGTGTAATGTGACTCCCTTATAAGGAGGAACAGCCTCTGCAAAGAGATAAGCTTGCATACAACTAATAAAACAATACATTTCAATAGAAGTGGTAATTATAAAGAGTTTTCTTTGCAACTATCTTTAAAAACTTTCAAATCCCGACATTTAAACAAGTGTCTCTTTCTTCTCTCCTCTGATTTTCATCCGTTTTCTCTAAAGTAATTAAATCTGTCTATAAACCCCATTAATAACTATGCCCCTCCTCCTAGACTCTCCACCCTCTCATGTTCTGAGGATAAATCTTCCCCTACCATCACCCTGTCACTGTCCGTAGGCCGGGCTGTGCTGGTGCAGTACCCTAGTGCCGTCTCAATTTAAGGGTTAGTGATGTGCACACACATTATCTCCTCTTTGCACACTCAGATAGCCCTCATTTCCCTAAAGAGTCCTCCAGTCACCAAACAATTAGTATTTCTTGTAGAGTACTTCAAAATGGGTTTCAAATGGCTGCTCTGTTTTTCCACCCCACCTTCCCTTGTGTGAGAGAGAGAGAGAGCGTGATAGAGAGTGAGAGAAAGCGAGAGAGAGAGAGAGAGAGAGAGAGACAGCGAGAGAGAGTAGATCTCTTGTGCTAGTGTGTACTGACTGGTGTGAGTTATCCAGTCTCAGCTAAATGTGATTCTGCACAAGGTGCAAAGGTGTGTGCAATTATGCATAATGCATTTTTATCACATTGTTGACAGTGAAACAGCACAGCGTTTTTTAAACAAGCCCCATAATGCATTCGTATTCCCTTCATCTTGGTAATAACACACAGATCTAGTAGACTCACACAAGCACACACACACACACACACACACACACACACACACACACATATGCTTGCTCTTTCCCAAGGTCACTGATCGACAGTACACACTGTACATGGGACACAGACATCACTACTCCTATCACATTCTACTTGAGGGCTTCCTGGGGCTAGGGAAAGAATGCTGCCTATTTTGGGAGCAGGGCTGAGATCCCTTCCTTCCGAACAACAGAAGCCTGGAGGCCAGAGGAAATCCCAAAGACCAGGCTGTGCAGAGTACACACACAACTGAAGCTACATTCAGCTTTTATAAAGCATGACACTGTCTGACCTGAGGATCCATTACTGCATACATTAGCCCATTAGCCTCTAGCTAATGGCTGTGTGGTGTCTGTAGAAAGACTAGCAGAGGCGGCCATTAGGGCTTGTAGTCAATAATCTCCTGCATTACAGTCTGCATCTCCGAACAGATTTGGTAAACATTAGGAATCAGTGATAGGTGCAGTAAGTATCCAAGCCTAACAGCTAAATCTTCATCTAACACTTCTAAGGAAGAATGACGGATCAAAGGAGGAGCATGTTGTAATATAAGCATAGTGTAAAAGTAATATCTATTTTTTTTTTTAAATGCCAAAGAGATTATTTATGTGGTTTTGACAATATACTTTCAAAATGTATTTCTGTATGCAATTCAACAACAGTGCATTGGTATGATAACATATATTTATCCAACTTTATCTGGGTGGGATGAGTTGGAGTGCAGATTGAGTGTAAGTTCAACCTAGACTAATACATATTCCCTCTTACATACACTCTTTCACATTCTTTGTTTGCTTGTTTGTCTGTTTGTTTCTTTCTGTGGTACTTTTCTCAGCACCCCCCCCCCCCCTCGCTCATATTTGTTTTCTAGAAAATGAACACTGAACAAATGAACAAAAAACACACATTTCTTACTCATATACAGTACCACCTTTGTCCTGGCCATTGGAATTGAAGAAGAAAATAAACAAATGAGAAAGATAGCAGTGGCTGCTGATGATAATCTCAATTTGTCTTAAACATTTTTAGAGGTTTCTGCCAGGTAGGTAATGATTACCAGGTTCAAGCATTTTGTTTCTTTTTCTATGTTAAAGTGCATGAATTAAGCATTACCAATTAGGCTTGGAAAGATGGAATTATCCCAGCGTGGGCTGTTCTTCATAACAGAATCCTGCAGTGAATGGGCTTTCGAATACTGAGAAAGCCTGCTTAAAGAGCGTGCCTCCTACACAAGCCTTTCACTTTTGACCTTTCCAATAAGTTACACAGTGCAGTAGACCACACACACTGAGAGAGAGAGAGAGAACACCTGAGTCAAAGCTTGCTCTCTGCTTCTCTCTGTCTCACACCACCTCTCTCTCTCTATCTCAGCAGGAATACAGGGACAAACAGACTGGCTTTAATTTAGAAGGAGCACACAGCTCCAGAGGCTGAAACTATCGTCAAGCTTGTTAACGTCAGGCCCACGCTCATTTAATGTCATAAACAAGTTACACAAACATTAAACCAGACAGGACTAACAACATCCTCCACTCTGGCCTCTCTCACGACACACACGCACACACATGGGGGTGTTGTGAGAAGGACAGAAAGAATGAAAGAAGAATGTGAAACAGTGCGTGTCTAAGAGAGAATATGTATTTGTCTAGCATGAACTTACACTCAATCTGCTATCCAGCTCATCCCACCTACATAATAAATGGCAATCTGTGCCTCATTCCACACTCTTCCACAGTGACTCATTCACATCTGTGATTTCACAACAGTTACGCTACAACATTATTCACTAGAACTGTGTGGCCCTTCAAATATTCTCAAAGCATGAATAATTGAAGGTTCTGTCTGAGTATGAATATACATACACATGCAAATTTCACTTAACTATATTCAACATGCAAATTCAGGTATATTACTGAGTTCACTGATTAACAGGAATTAAATGTATATAAAACGGGAACATTTTATAATGGGAGGCATGGGGGCAAAATGTTAGGGTCATATAATGCTAGTAGGTGGATTCCTGACTCTAAGTGTGTGTGTGTGTGTGTGTGTGCATGGTGCCCTGTGATAGACTCTCATCCAGGGTGTATTCCTGCCTCATGCCCAGAGTACCTGGTAAATGTTCCAGTTCCACCATGACCCTGACCAAAATAAAATGGTTACTAAAGATGAATGAATTGAAATAAAAACGTTTATTTTAAAGCTGTAATGTGGATTCATTAACTTCCTTCAAAGATTGAAATAAATTAAACCTGTGAAATGGACAAGGCAAAGGAAGAGTAAATTTTTTTGGCTGCTGCATTAGCCTCACCAAATCCCCAGTCCCTCTAGGGCAGACACCTCATATTCAAATGTGAGGAAACAATCAACATCTTTCTCATTTACATATGAACAGGTAGCGGGAAGCTCGCAAATCCGCCACAGTCCATTTTAATCCGAGAATGACTTCGTCCTGTATTGTTATGTGAAACAGTGCGGATGCTCTGTATTCTCCGCTTCCAATCTTCAGTCTGGAATTAACATCAGAATGAGAAGCTTCCTCAGACCAGAGCACTGATCGAGCCCTCTTGGGCACGAGCGGCGTTACCCCGGCAACAAAGTGGAGGACAAGGCAGGGCCTTATCAATCAATTAGAAATGTCTCAGAGCTGCAGGGTTACGGTTCCGCCTCAGTTTATCAAATTCATTACGGCCTTGGCCAGCATACTAACACTTTTACTTTGCAGACAAAGAGCTTTTCCTGAAACTATAACTCTATAACACTTTGTAGAGGAATGTACTTGACTGCATTATCCATTGCTGTGATTTAAGAGCTGATCGTCTTACAAGGACTTTGATCGAGTTCATTATGAATTCAGTAAAGAGAAAGTAAATTGAGAGGGTCATCTAGAATTCACATAGCTCAAGGAGAGTTTACTTTATTAAAATTCCTCCTCTAGGTTTGCCTTTTCAATCAGCTTTCCAAATATTCCAGACAGACACAATCCTTGGAATTCCTCCATCCATTGCTCCATTTTTGTCAGAGTTGCTCAGTATCGTTAATTGCCATCACATGGCATTCTGGCAGATGTCGGGTCAGGCTCATATTACAGAAATTTGAAGGAGAGAAGCAAAAAGAAAAGCAGGACTTTGTTCAGCCCTAACAGTGTACATCTGAAGTCAATGCCAGCCCAATGAGGTGAGGATTCAATCAAGCAGTTTAAACTCTGCTGCAAAAATCACAACACTCGAATCCTCAATCCCATTATAGATGTATAGACGCTTCCATTCACCATATATCAAATAACACCACAGAGAGCTTACAGAAACATACTGTATGTGGTGGAAATTACAACCAGGAATTTCAACAGTTCATACTAATATGAATAATACTGGTGCACAAGCAACCACAATGGCTTCACATGTCAACCTGAATTTAATCTACACATCACCCATCAGCACACACACACACTCTCTCTCTCACACACACACACACACATGAAGTGTTGCTCACACGCTGCCTGTGTCTGTCTTTCTCACTGCATTGAGTCATCAGTTTTCCAGTCCATTAGTCACGCACCATCAGACACTGTCATATCATGTCAGGGCAGTGTGTGTGTGTGTGTGTGTGTGTGTGTGTGTGAGTGTGCATTTGTGTGAGTGTGTGATCAAATATTTTCCTCTATTTTGCACAGCCCAGCCTCATTCATGGGGAAAACCTTGCTTTAACACAAATGTGTCTACTTCTTTAAGTGTTAGCAAGGCGGAAGCTTCCTAAATTCATTCGGACATTGAGATGAGGACAGATAACCAACACAAACATATGCCTTCCAGTATAAATTTGATACTGCAGGACCAAAATCAATTTCTTTTCATATCAAATATTTCATCAAACTTTTAAATACATGCTGTTTTTTTTATTTTATTTTATTTATTTTTTTTTAAATAAAAAATCTTTAAACAGAACACATTAAGCAGTCATTTAATGGCTGGAATTTATAGAGTTTTGACTGATTTGATGGCTATATTGAATTACCTTGAAAGGTTAGAACCATCCATTTCCCACCACCATGCTTTTTTATTGTATGGGGGTTGGGTGGAAAAAGAGGGCTAAAGACAGAGAAGAATCCATGCAATATTTTCACTCCTGAAACCTGATGCAGTAAAACAGCAGAGACTGGGAAATAGGGGTGTTAAAAACACAGAGGACAGTACTCCATGCTGTGTTAGAGTGTGATACAGTATGTTGGGAAGATTGGCGTCACGCTCAGCAATCATCCAGACATTCCTCAAGGGAACTGTGGAGACCCACAGAGACTGAGTCAAGTACATAAATGTATTCAGAAATGGTTCATGAGAGAAGAACCAAAATGTCTACTCCAGGAGTCCTGTATGTCTGGTGTGCATCAGAGCTGGATGATTTCTCTGCTCTAACATGATTATTAACTGAATAGTTGAATTAGAGCAGAGAAATCATCAACTGATTACATACACCCCTGTCATAGACATCTTAGAGTATATATATATATATATATATATATATATATATATATATATATATATATATATATATATATATATATATATAATTGCACTGTTGGAAAGTAACAAATTACATGAACTTCAGTTACAGCACTTGAGTACATGGTTCACTAACAGTACTTCTGAGTATAATTAAACAATTTCACTTTTTTTATATAACATATTTAATTTTGCTACATTTCTTTTTGATCACTGTAAGAGACTAAAAAAATAACAATATATTTAACCTGGAAGTCTGTTCAACAATTATGTAAATATTTCCTGGATGATTAAAATGTTTCACCTTCACCAGAAGTAAGATGTTTGGAGAATCAGGAGATAAAGAGCCGGGGTATAGTCAAAGAGATGGTTTACTATGCGCGCAGAGACACCCTGGACACTACAGCGTTTCGTAGTCTCAATCTTAGTCCAAACATAAGTTGTATACAGTTGGCTTTTATACTCAGCTGTACGTGCAAGCAATGTACCCAAGGTTAGTTAAGGAAAACATAAGAGAAAACATAAGACAAAAGACAAAACACCTTGACAAAAACAATCAAGGACAGAAACCCAAAAACTTAATACGACCACAAGTAAGCAAAAATCACATTGAACGGAGCTTAAATGATTGAATCATAATCATGGAAAATAAGGAAAAATACTGCACAGCAATTAACAGACAGTATGTGAAATTTTAACATAATAACACAATAAAAAAAAGAAGATATTGTCACCCAATCAAAATAAAGCAGTTTCCTGCCACAAGTCTACACAGTGCTGAATCAGCAGCAATGTCTGAGACAGTGGAGACAGATGAGCATCCCTGGCCCAATGTATCTTCCGCTTCAAATGCTTCCAAGAAAACAATGTGTTAATGATCTGCAGTTTATGCAAGCCAAATCCCATGAATGGATTGACATTTCATACCTCAACATCAAACCTTCAGCTACCTAGCAAGATCTTTGGATGTTTTACAGTATGAAAGCTCTGCAGTAAGCAGAGTACATTATGTCAATTTGATGTTCAGTAGCTATTGCCTGTTGTGTAAATCTATCCCAGCACTGTTACAACCTATGAGTAATATTCAGAATAATGTGTAAGGGGCATGTGTGCTAGATAGCTAACTAAGTAGCTAGAAAACTATAAGAATTAACATTAGCTAACAGTTAGCTAACAAATCTAGCAAGCTACCAACTAACTAACTAACTAACTACTAAGTTAGTTAGCCAGTTAACATACAGTAGCCTTTCTTTACATTCTGTTGATAATCGAGGTGGTATTCACTTCAGCATAGCTCACTGGATTTGTTAAAATAAGAAAAGAAGAGAAAATTGAACATTTTTTGGATTAGCTGTGTCAATTATAGACATATGAAAAAAGTAAATTGTAAAGCAATTATTCAAATTGAGGGCTTTTGTGGTTCATCTCTGTATTTCTTTGCAAATTCCAATCTGGCTTTCTGATTCTTACTGCTCTTGAGTGGTTTGCATATTGTGGTATATATTTCTGCTCCCAAAGTCTTTTTCAAAAGGTGGATTGTGATACCTTCACCTCTGCGCCTTGTGATGTCACTGACTGTTGTTTTGGGGGTTTACTTCACAGCTCTCACAATGTTTGTCAACAACTTTGTTGTTTTCCTTGGCTGACCTGTTCCATGTCTGGTTGTTACTACACCAGTGGTTTCTTTCTTTTTCAAGACAGTCCAAATTATTGTATTGGCTCTGATCGATTTTCCTTTTTTCTCAGCTTCAAAATGGCTTTCTTTTCTCCTATAGACAGCTTTCTGCTCTTCATGTTGGTTTATCCATTTAAACAACAAAAACAGTCACATTATTGGATTAGCTGTGTCAATTCTAGACATGAGAAAGAGTATATTGTAATTGAAAAAGTAATTACTCAAGGAATTTTTCATCAGATGACTTATTTATCCCATATTAATTAACATTAACAGTACTTTTACTCAAATCAGTGTGTTTTGTATGTGCTCCACCACTGACTAATTGCAAGAAGTGATCAGTAGCCACATTAAAACAGATATTACAGAACAAAACGTAATTATAGGAGCAAAATTAAATTAAATCGTCTTAGCTGTCTTCATGGTTTATTGCTAATCTGTGATATGGAAATTGATTGATGTCAAAGACATCATAAGTGATTTGGGTAAGCTTTTGTAAAATGCATTGAGTGTTCAAAACAGCCATTGTATTATTCATTACTTCATACATTTTATTTATATGAGTCGACTGCATGCTGGATATAGAGCTCAATATAGCTAATGTGCTGGATATAATGACTGTGACTTTCACAATGAATTCCTTGCTGGTAGCATCATTAAATTTGGCTGTGCAAGCAATTTAGCATGTGCCTTTCTTAGTAAACCTGCCTTCTAAGGGTTAAAGAAAAACAGTGTGTTGCCTGGACAATAGTCATGCTCAATTCACACTGCTTGTCCACCCACTCTATGTAATTATGTCCAGAAATATTTGTGTTTCTGAGCACAATGCGATCACTCAGATAAACAATCAGGGCTGACTCTTCACTTAATTCAGCAACAGCTTTTTTTTTTTGTTGTTTTAGATGCATGAAGGATATCAGGTGATCAGGGAGAAGAAAAACAATTATTTTTGCATAATAACAGCCATGCTCCATGCTCTACACACACACACACAGGCTGTTCCAAGCAACAGCCTCTTCCCACTCAGTTTGTGCTTTACTGTCAGAGTGCCAATTACTGTACAGGCAGGTAACATCCGTTTGAGCCAGGCTTCATTCCACCAAACCCATTACGATTCAGACACAGCTTGATAGCCCTATTTAGTGCAGCACTACACTACAACAATGCCTCACTTCAGTGCACAGATACACATATGCATACGACACATTATGTAGTTCAGTGTCACAGTGCAATAATCTATGGATGAAAAAAATAAATAAAAACTGCATGTCTGTAGAAATTGTGAAAAAGTAAAGGGAATAAGAAAAAAAATCAGTTTCCTATTGGAGTATATTCAGTAATATGTATATTATCAAGCTGTTTGGTTAATGATAGTCAAAATAGCATGAAGCCATGAGTAAGACTCATTGAATACTGAATGCTTTAGCTAAATATAAACCCATGTATGCCTTATGCATTTCATGTGCATAGTACATGCAGTAATAACTAGTAGTAGTGGAAAATATCCACACCAAAAAGTGTGAATTACCTGGAAAGTATAAAGCATTCAATTTGATAGGCAAGAAGATGGAAGGAGAGGTGAAGAAAAAGACAGTAAACAAGGGAGATCAATTCGATACCCTTAAGCAATTACCTTTCAAAAGCACTTCCTGTTGTTAATAATTGATCTCCTAAATCAATGATTTTAATTGCAGGTAAGCGATAATCTTGGCACACACATATTTGGGACACTTTCCTCAGGCAGATTTCAAGATGTGAGGCTGCAGTGTGGTAAAAGTGCAGTGCTCTGTCTTCTCCCAAAGGTAAAAGAAAGCATCTGAAATCAAAAGCTACCGGGAACCATTCAGGCTGCAATTGCACATACAGTGGCAAGAAAAAGTATGTGTACCTTTTGGAATTTCATGGTTTTCTGAATAAATATGTCATAAAATGTGATCTGATCTTCATCTAAGTCAAGGGTATTGACAAATATAATGTGCCTAAAATAATAACACAAAATAAATTCTGATCCCTCATGTCTTTATTGAACACACTCATTCAACATTCAAAATGGCAGTGGAAAAAGTAAGTGAACCCTTACAATTAATAACTGGTTGACCCCACCTTGGCAGCAATAACCTCAACCAGCTTCCTGTATCTGTGGATCAGACCTGCACATCGTTCAGGAGGAATTTTAGCCCATTCTTCCTGGAAGAACTGCTTTAGCTGTGTCATATTCTTTGGACGTCTCATGTGTATGGCTCTCTTCAAGTCATTCCATAGCATCTCTATTGGGTTGAGGTCTGGGCTCTGACTTGTCCACTCCAAAAGGTGGATTTTGTTTTTCTGAAGCCATTCTGTTGTGGACTTGCTCTGGTGTTTTGGGTCGTTGTCCCGTCCCATCACCCAACTTCTACACAGTTTCAGCTGACGTACAGACATTCTCACATTATCCTGAAGAATTGTCTGATATACTTGGGAATTCATCTTCCCCTCAATGATTGCAAGCTGGCCAGGCCCTGATGCAGCAAAGCAGGCCCAACTCATGATGTTTCCTCCACCACACTTTACGGTTGGGATGATGTTTTCATGATGATATGCCGTGCCCTTTCTACGCCAGATGTAGTGCTGTGTGGTTTTTCCAAATAGTTCAATCTTAGTTTCATCAGTCCACAAAACATTTTGCCAATACCACTGTGGAGTGTCAATGTGCTCTTTTGCAAACTTTAGGCGTGCAGCAATGTTCTTTTCACTAAGCAGTGGCTTCCTTCGTGGTGTCCTGCCATAGTTACCCTGCTTGTTCAATGTTTTACATATTGTAGACTCATGAACAGAGATGTTAGCCAGTTCCAATGATGCCTTCAAATCTTTGGCTGTCATTCGGGGTTGTTTCTTTACCTCATCGATGAGTCTTCGTTGTGCTCTTGGTGTCATTTTGACTGGGCGTCCACTTCTTGGTAGAGTAGCAGCAGTCCCAAAGTGTCTCCATTTGTAGAATGTTTGCTTAACTGTAGACTGGTGAATTTCTAAAGTCTTTGAAATCACTTTGTAACCCTTGCCAGCTTTATGTAAATTAACAATTCTTGATCGTAGATCCTCTGAAAGCTCTTTTTAGCGAGACATGGCTCACATAAGCGTGTGCTTCTTGCACAGAGCAAACTCTAAAAGTTTGAGGGGTTTTTATCAGTCAAAGTAGCTGTAGTCCACACTTCCAAACTCATTTTCTTAACGAGACTCCAATTAGCTTTTTTGAGGTCATTAACTCAAGGGTTCACATTCTTTTTCCACAAGCACTATGAGGGTTTTTTGGTTGTTCTCAATAAAGACATGAGGGATCAGAATTTTTTTTGTGTTATTATTTCAGACACATTATATTTGTCAATAGCCTTGACTTAGATGAAGCTCAGATCACATTTTATGAGCAATTTATTCAGAAAACCATGAAATTCCAAAAGGTACACATACTTTTTCTTGCCATGGTATATATATATATATATATTCCACACCTGTACAACTTTGCATATATTGAAATTTTGGTTTATATACTCATATTCATATTCTATGGCCTACAGTATATCCACCAACTACAATAATTTTGAGCAATGTCTTCCTTGTTGCATAAACACAATATGCTCTTAATCCACAAACTCAGTTAATATTACGTACATCTGACGATTAATCTCATAACCAAGCACCACATGTCCAAAACAAAGGAACAATTACACTAAGGATAAAGAGCAGGACTGATACAGCCCAGATAACATCTGTGAAGACCAATAGAGGCTTTTGTTTCTTGAGAGAGAGAGAGAGAGAGAGAGAGAGAGAGAAAACAGAACCAGAGATTCTTTAATCTCTTTCCTAATAAGCTAAACCCACTCTGAGGAGCAGCAGTGCTGCCTCAGGTCCATCTGATCCTATGATCCCTTCAACAGCAGTCCTGCATGCACCATCAAAAAAAGACCAGTTTAAAACAAACTGCTTTTAAAAACCTGGAAGGCATGCTAATGAAAGTGAGTCAGTGTATTCTTCTTAGAACCAAACAAATGGTATACCAATACACCACATAGAAGGAAGATACAACAGATTCTTCGTATAACAACCACACAACTTAATCCACTGCTTTTGGGTTTTATGTGCATGAGGTTGTTTTAAAATAGCTACAATACAGATAAAGCCTGCACAATGTGAACGTATTTCCTTGGTTCTTTGTTTCTTTTCATTTCTCTCCTCTGTGTATTTTGTTCCATTAGCCATGATAATCTGCAGATGTGGGCTTGCCCACCTTGCTGAATTATGCAAACCCTGCTCAGCCTGGGCGCAGGAGTTTAGCTGAAGCTGATGGAGATAGACAGACAGCTTGTGGTCTTGCTTTTGAAGAAGACAGCCTACCTCTAATCCCCCTTCTCCTCTGCCTCTCTCTCTCTCTTTTTTCACCTTGTTGTCCAGCGCTTCACCTTTCATCCTGCTACCTCGGTCTTGTCTTTAGAAAGGACATACACTTTTCAGCTTTTCCTTTTCAATTCCTTTCTAGTTTCTCTATGTTTTTTTCTCCATGTGACTTAGGTGACCCCCTGTATAGTGTATTAGTAAGATCCTTCCTGAGGCTTCTCAGGTGCTAAAATCCACGAGTAAACATCCTGGGCTATGTGATTGAGATTGACATGCTTGTAAAATGCCTTTGCTATCAAATGGAAGAGTCTCAGGTGCAGAACAATGGTTTAAAAGAAACACACACAGAGAAAAGCAAAGTAGGGAAAGCATTTTGGAGTTGTCACCATATGCCAGTCCTGCATCTGGTGACAAGCCATATAAAATACAGGCAGCTGCATTGTGAAAAGGACTGTTTGAAAATATTCGGTTTGTTCATGGGTCTGGCTTGATTGACATCATAATAAAAACAAATTTTTTTTAAAAAAAAAGGCTGTCGGAAATTGTTTGCTTGCAGAGGGAGAAAAGCACTGCCTCTTTCTCTGTACTAACTGACCGTGCTTAATTTATTGATCACTTTCTCTGATATTATCAGTCTCAGTGAACAAAATATATCCATTTACATACTAAGTGCAGTTTCATTTATTTATTCAGTAAAAGCATAAAGCAGTGATCTAATTTACTGTGTAATTTTATTGCCACACTTTCAATAAACCAACAGTTTTATTCTAAGAGCATAGCCTACATTTATGACCATTACACAGTTAAGTTACACCCACAGCTACAAATTGAAAATGGCTTTATTTGTTGGAAAGATGTTTGGCTTAACTGACTACTGCATCGGCCAAGAGTATTCACATAGTATGGTATCCTTTTTTTTTTTTTCTTTTCAATTCTAAAAAACAAACAATTAACAAAAAGGCCATTCCATGTCAAGTGGTCCAGTACAGGTTGCTTGAGCATTTTAAAAATTTCCTAATTTTTTTCGGAGTGATTAGCTCTATGTATTGACATTGCAAATCCACCAGTTTATTTATTTTTTTAATGTTATTTTACTTGGTTTAACTACAACGGGCATATTTGTTTCATGGCAAACAACCAATTCTGGTTATACAGCTGTTTACACAAACCTCAACAACTCAGCTCAGGATGAGCCTAGTCCCTTTGGAACAAAAACTGATCTCTACAGCACATTTCAAGGTACATGTACATATATAAACAGTTTGCACATTCTTGTTCCTTGGACTTAGAACTTAAGTCCTAATGTAATGCTCAAGATCGCTCACAGTTCCACTGTAAGAGTCAATTTATAATGGGAAGTGTTTTATTCTTTATTTTTTAGGGGGTACCTAGGTAAGTATAGTGTGCATGTAGAACATTTCAGGTTTGAGACTATTTTTATGGGGGTGAGAATTTTTTTTTTTTTTTTTTTTAATTTCCCTCATTTGTGGGTTGAATATCGTTGGTGAGGGAGTTTGAGATTCTGCTGGTTACAGAGCTAGGGCTAGTGGAAATTTGGGCGAAAGCCTACTTTATTCGTTCATTTTCAGAAATTAACAGATGTAATATAAGCATAACAAATAAAAAAAAGTGAATCGCATTTTCCAGTAATTACTGGTAAAACAAACAAACAAACAAATAAATAAATAAATAAATAAATAAATAAATAAATAAATAAAACTGGTGGTTTTGCAATACCAATACTTAGAGGTGATCACTCAAAAATAACTGACCACAAAATGTATATAATGTAATTCCAAATGTTTATTTATAAAATAGCACATACATGTTCAGTATTAAACATGTGAACATATCAGGTGAAAAACAATTAATAATGTGGGCATTAAAATTTACACAGTTTAGTTCCAACTAAACTGTTTTGTCAAAGGTAGTTAATTTATAGCAATAATGTCAAGTACATTTAGTCTTAGTCTTTCCAGTCACTGGTGTTTTCAGCTTTGCTCACTGGAGAGTACCAATACCAATACTTCACAGCCAATATCACTTCCAAGGGCAAATCTCAAATCTCTGAGCTGCTACACGGCACTAATATTGCTACCCACCATTCTGCTGTAAATGGATACAGTATACAGATCCCTCATATGGATGGAATATATTTTGTATTATTTCCACCCATCTATTTTGAATGTATTCAGCCTGGGAAATGAAATGTAGATATGCACTGCTATAAAACAACATCATGGTCTATAGATCCATGTATTACTTAAGTTTATTTATTATCATCAGTGTGCACATAGTGGCAGTGCAGGGACTGATATGCAATGCATGCGGTTTTGGAGCATCTGTGCAGGTAATGCAGGCTATATTCAAGCTGCTTGATCAAGGAGAGTTTAAAGGAGAGGAATAAATTGCACTGAGTGGGTAAGTCCATGACTCCTAGTTCGTGTGCATATGTGTGCATGTGTGTTTTTGTGGCCCCTAGATAGCAACAGACTCATTGGTGGAGTTGGGCAATGCTGACTTTGTGCATTGTGTGGTCGTGTTTGTATTCTAATTAGGGTTAGGCAGTTCAGCCTTAGACTTCTGCTGACCTCTGATTCTGCCCTGCCAGTCAAATCAACCTTAACACACAGTGAACCGTCACGAGGCATCCCTCTATGAATTTCAATATGTTCTCATATGGAGTTCATGTCTTTCTTCAAGTGGGGTAATTAGTATGTACATGTAGCTTTCATGAACTTCAGTAACACACACACACACACACACACACACACACACACTCACACACACATACACACACACACACACACACATAAACAGTAAGACATTTGTCTTACTTTCCTTGTCCTCACATTGACATATAGACATAATTATTAATGCAGCTAATTAATGCTATGCCTACACCTAAAGGTAACCCTAACCCTAACCTCAATAACAAAAAGGAAGCATTTTGGCACTTTAAGCTTTTTACATAAAAGCAGCAGTTTTACCAAAACTGTCAGCTATTTCTGTCCTTGTACAGACATTTGGTCCCCACCAACATAGAAAAACATGCACACATAGAAACACACACTGAAATAGTCATGCACTCTCTGTGTAAGCTCTCTTACACTTTCAGTACTCCCACCCCACCCCATTCTCTCCCTTTCAGCAAAATGGCCATTATTGTGGTTCTGAAAACACCACCACACCTCCATTAGACAGCCTACCACCATGTGTGTGATGGATTGTGTTTGTGCGTATGCGTCTGTGTGTGAGTTCCAACTCTTTTTGAAGTGTGTGATGGGCTTGATGGATCATCAGATATAGTGGAGTGGAACACCACCACAGTGCTGCATAAAGGGTTTGGAGGTTTAAAAGAAATGTGCATAAAAAAAAGTTTAACATCCTCTCCAAACTTCCTTCCTTTTTCCTGCTGCCACACCAGGAGATGAAAGGACTATGCTTGTGCAAAGGCTGAAAAAGGGGGGACTTATTTTTTGCGCATGCCACCACTTTGGCCAGCCAAATGCATTTCATCCTCACAGCAGCACAAGGGAATGACAAACTGTGTGTGGAGAACAGAATCTCGCCAGAACTTCAAACAAACACAAGAAGGAAGACGGGTATCTAAGCAGACGATGCTTCATGCAATAGCCAGTTCCAGGAGGATCCATGTGCCAGTAAGAGCACTATGATCAAAGATAATATGCTATGTTCACATTGCATTGATTTCCTGGGCTATGGTTTTGAACACTTCTCAGATTTGGAAGATTCCTTCCAGTGTTGCTTGAATGGGTTCCCCAAATATCAAATTAATCACCAATTTCCTCATCCTTCCACTGATTATAGACACAGCTGTTGCTGTTTTCCATTGTTGTTATGCCACACTGCCAACACTGGATGTTGACAGCAGTGATATCCACACACACATTACAATGCAATGGGAAAAGCCACATGACCACTCTCATTTATGTTGCGTTCTGGCTTGGATCACATATGGAAGTGGCTCAGGTCTGATTTGAAAAGATTAGTGTTTTTATGTCCGCAGGCAGAAAATCGAATTTGAGTCTCTTCAAAATGGTAATGTGAACATAGCCTTAGACACACACACACACACACACACACACACACACACACACACACACACACAAAAGTGCTATATGTAGGGTCTGGTGTTCTAGCTGGAGTACAGCGGTACACACAAAGCAGCTTAATCATTCATAAAAGTAGCTAGGTTAATAAAATATGTAGGGCCACTCACCAGCATGCTGGCAAAATTCCCCATGCACTGGCTTTGCTTTTAAAAGGCAGCCAGCAAATCAAATTAACATACCTATTATAAAGTTTGTATAGTGTGACTTATATTGTATGTGAGAGTGGTGAGTATATGAGGGAGAGAGCAAATGACAGCTGGAGTAGAGAACTTTACTCTCGCACCGAGCGCCACGCTGCGCATGTGGCAGCTTAGAGGACAAGGTCACACAGCCTGTAGTGTCTGTAAGACTAATCCTGTCAGGCTTTTATCCTCCCCTTCCTCTGCCACTTAAACACACTCGCCTCTCTCTCTGTCCCTCTCTCACTTTATCATTTGCGTGCTCCCGCTCTAAAACTGGGGACTGGTGAAGGAGCTGGATAGCCCCAAATAAAAAAAAGCTCATTTAGATTATGCTCACTACTGCAGTGTGTGTGTGTGTGTGTGTGTGTGTGTGTGTGTGTGCATGTGTGTGTGTGCACACAGTGGAGAGAGCTTGCAATCAAGGGCAGAGTTGTGTGACAGATAGAGTGGCTAATAAGTGTAGTCTGGAACTCTCTATTTCCTCCCACCTCCAGACTTAAGGGAGTTTAACCAAGTGGAAAGACCACTGCTGTCATGGATTTAATGAAAAAACAAGCAGAATTGTTTAATGAATGGATACTGATCAACATTTGTGTAAGGATTCATAGTGAAACGCATCAGATTTAAATCTATTTAGTACATACACTGAAAAAAAAAAGTATAGCAAGTAATTATATAAGCAAATATTTCATTTTGAGTTTATTTAAAAAACTAATTCAGCCTATTTCTAGACATTTTCATTACTTTCCAGCTTGAAATTGTCTTATTTTATTATTCAAAATGATTATTTCTAGAAAGGCGCACAATTATCTGCCCATAGCGGTTCCACAAGTACAAATGCCTAAATATCGGCTTATTTATCTTATATCTGTTATATAATAATCTCATAATGAGAAATATTAGATTCTTGTGTCTTTATTCGGGATGCATGTACATTCTAAGATATGCTTTGTGCAGTGTAGCAAATTAAAATTGTTCTGCAAATCAAATCTATTACTTTTAAAGGGGCAGACTTCGAAATTGTGGGTGTCATTATCCACTCTTTTTGTGGTCTTGAGCCTAGTGATGTGTTCACCAGATCTCTGAGTGTTTGCCATGCAAATGATCCCAAATAAAAACATGAGCTGTGCAAATGAATTCAACCAAGACACAACAAAGCACGGTTTTCATAACCTAATCCCAAGTAGAGCGCTTGCTTTTGAGCTTTTGGGTATAGCTGTAACAGCCGGGACAGGGCTATCTGTTGTTATATATTAGCCATCCCTTGTACTCGCCAAGCACAGTCTTTATCATATTGAGAATATTACAGAGCAACCAGTTCTTTCAGATGGCTCATAGTATTTATAGAGTGAACAATAAGGTCAAAACAAATTGTCTCCCCTAAAGCATTGTGAGTGTGGCGTATGCTCATTTCTTTACCCATGCGTGGAGAATTGGACATGTTATGGCAGGTTAAGAGCACTGGGCCCCATATCCGATTAGAGCGGCAATGCTGTGGCCGTAACTGCCAATAAGGTGTGCATAAATTGGAGTAGAGAAACAGAGGCCAGGCTTGGAGGCAAGAGGCTGGACAGTGAAATCCCTCAGGAGTCAATTCAATTCAAGAATTTATGACACCTCTCCTCTCCTACCCTGTCCTTGGCTTTGACTGTACGGTTTCTGAGGGAGCCGATTTCCAGCACGTCTCCTGATTAAAACACAGGAGAAGGATGGAGCGAGTGGCAGGAGAGAATGAAAAAAAAAAAAAACATTTTTGAGCACCATCCTTCCTTACGTCCTTCCCCTTTTCCTTCCTCTGAGTTGGCACACCACGAACATTAGATACACTCAGGTATAATTTCTGCAAAGATGACAAGACTTGTCAAATCAGCTGCTATGTGACGAATTGATCAGATTGTTACATATTTCTAGTCAACTTCAAGTGGTGGCACTTTTAGTCTTTAGTTAATCTGAACCTGTATGATTCACCTTTATGCACACTTAGGGCTCAGACCTCATCATTCATGATTTATTATCACATTACAAGTTACACACATTTAGCCCTGCCCCCTACCCCCCACCCCCCACCCATACACACCCACACCATATGGCTGGCCATTCTTTATGTCCACAACCATTAGCCCATGACTAAAAATGTTTTCATAGGATGCCTTCTTAAAGTCCAGCATACACCTATATATTAGGAATAAGCATGCACTGAAAAGAAGTAAAAAATATATATCAAATAAAGACAAATCTCTCATGTTATTATTGTATTATATTATTTGAGTGTTTATTAAGTCTATTTCCTTACATTTTATTAACTGTCTCATTTTTTGGGGCAGATTTTTTCAGTTCTTTCCAGAAATAAATTATTTTGCTTGAAATAAGCAAAAACAATACCAATAGAGTATGAGAAGTTAAACCTTGAAATTAGTCAAATGTCTAGAAATAGGCTTTACGTTGTATTAACATTGCCTTCATAAGCTCAAAATGTGACATATTTACCTTAATAATTAATTACTACAACTCTAGTAGTAAATCATTACTACATCATTACTAAGTTCTTGGTCAAGGTCATGGTGGACACTCTTGACACTGGGTGCAAGGCAGGAATATACCCTGGAGAGGACATACATTTACATGTTCTAGCCAATTCACCTTCTAGCATGGGCTTGGGAGATTGGAGAAAACTGAAGGAAACCCATGAGGACACAGGAAGAACATGTGAAACCCTGCACAGACAGTAAGCTGAACTCAGGAACAAGAACCCTGGAGCTACGAGGGTCTGTCCTATAGCCATAATCTTCCCTTTTTTCATTTTGTGATTAGTTACAATGGCATTTTTGGCAGGACCTTATGGTCTAGAGAGAAAGCACAGATGGCAGATGATTATTTCAAAGTTGGAGACTGGACCTCCTTATTGTAGGCCAATGCTGTTCTACTAGTGAGCTAACCATGGCTTGCTGAAAATGACAAAATTGGCAGATTGCAAGTTATGCATTACAGCCTTATCAAATAACTCTAATAACTCTGCTATTATTAGTACAATGCAGCATCACCATGCATTTAAACACCCTCCCCATCCTCTGTCAGGTACTCAAGCTGTCAAAATAACCACGCAATATGCACATCCCTACTATATTTACAGTATAAAATGCTCACCAACCATATGTTTTGTGTATGGAAAGTAGCTTTAGGCATGGAAGACAGGAACAATTCCATAGAATACTGATCAATCCCTATACTGTCGCTCTTTGCATGACTTTAGGTTGCTCCCCCTGTTTTTTCATTTATCCCTGCTGCCCAGGCTTTGTTAAGCACTCGGAGAGCCTAAAAGCAAGCTGTGCATAAAAACCAGAAGGCAGGCTTTTTAAAGGTAGAAAATCCATCAAGCATTGGTTACAAAGTGGTCCTTTATTAAAAATGCAGCAGGTCTATTACTCTAGGACTAGGGCTTCCCTTTCCCCTTAGCTCACACAAACCAATAGTTTACCAAGATTTTCGAGCCACTTACAGGCTATCATTAGAGATAAATCTATCTGTCCAGTTGGTATCAGATCCCATTTGCCAAAGTATCAAAGGAATGCCCTCTATGGACTCCTATGGACACTTACCTTGAGCTACTCAATAACTTTCATTGATAATTACCACATATTTTAATGGTGCATATATGAACAGCACATTCTCAGCACATTTTTTCTCTAGACTACATACCTATTATTTTTTTAAATGACTGATAGTCTTGAACATTTTTGTTCTATATAAGTGTATGGTTGGCTAGTATGTTCCTGCTTTCTGAGGCAACCCCACCCTTCTGAACAGATGGCTGGAGAAAATGCCCAGGACACAGTGGGAGAGAGAGAGAGAGAGAGAGAGAGAGAGAGAGAGAGAGAGAGAGAGAGAGCGCAAAGACTAAAGATGAATGTCAGGACTGAATTTAACAATAAAAAAAATATTTCTGTATTACATGTGGAAAAAAGTACAACGTGTACATAATGAACAAGCTTGTGCTTTAGATTGATAACTAGAACGCCATGTCACACTTACCAACCCCCTACTAAGTAAGTAAAGATTTGCATAATTTATGATTATTTATTTTTCTCTGCCATTATTGATGTTCAGCATGAAAGGCAATTTTCAAAGCAGGCCAAACATTTCCTGTCCTGAACATTCATAAAAGAAGTACTATAGGAATGGCAGGATGTGCATGTAAAAAATTGAAAAACAATAAAGATAAAATAATTTTTAATACATCATCATTATTTCAGAAGTTATTATTAAAGATCATCTGACCTGGTATGGTCAGAACATATGTTCAGTACAATACATGTAAAAATAACTGTGAATACTATTTATAGAACTGTTTATCTGGTCCTATTGTTCCAGTATAGCAATCCAAAACAATTCTAGCTACACAATGATACATGTGATATACTCAAAAGTGCTTTATTGTGATCCATTGGAAGTTGTTGATTAATTCTGGATAGTAGCATGGCTCAGGTAGTAGTTCTGGCTAATTTCTATAGGAACAGTTTACACAGGGAGTTTAATTTGTACAAGATTCAAGAACTTTACTGTCATATTCACAAGCTTTCTTGTATAATGAAATTCTTAGTTTCATGATCATTTATAAATAACATAACAACAATGTAAAATAAAATAAAATAAAAACATCATTATTTGTGTTGATATGGTGAAGTTTTTTTTTTACTTTTATGGAATGAGTCTCCAGTGTCAGTGCCGTGTAAAACAGTCAGAGGTAAAGTGATTTTCTTTTTAAGAAGTCAAGGCTATTCTTTCTTTACAGAGCATGCAGCAGATGTCTCTAGGATCGTGCAGAATTTCACTAACGAATTCACGACGTCTGCAAAATTACATGCACGTGCTTTCTTTATTTTGTGAGAAATATCAAAAACCCGTATTCACTGTTCATTCAGAAGCATTTCCAAGCAAATCTTTTTATCCTTTAGTTCTGACTAATAAGAGTCAGGAATTATGAGCATATGAATACCACATAAAAAAGATGACACTGAGAAAACCATGTACCAAAAAAAATATTTAAAGGCAGGACTGGTGGGACTTTAATAATTTGCAGAAGACTACAGGAATGATTTCATTATTCCTATTAACCACTATTAGTAAAAATCTGTTCATAATCTACTGTACCACAGAGTAACATGGATTTAACCTGCGCAGATACACACACACACACACACACACACACACACACACACACATCCAGCCCTCTCCACAGACCTCAAAACCGGGGCAGATGCACACAGGAAGCATTTTACTGTGTAAACGTCAGAGAGCTGTCCCACTGGAGGAGTTTACATGTATAATTCACATGCACACACCTAAATGCTAACTTTGTGTGTCCATGTTATTGTGCATCTAGCAAATAACACTGCTGCTGAAAATTCTCTTTTATGCACAAACTATTGCCAAGTTTGTTTGTTTTTTCTTTCACAAAGGAAACTGTTGGATAGCAAACATCCAGATACTCTGAGTATGGCTTAGTCTATTCATATGGAATAAAAAAGGAGCGGGAAGCCCTAATATATGTATCTTTAAATATGTATGGCCGATTACCGATTACTGATCTTTGACATGTTGAAATAGGAAGACTATTCGAAACGTACTTATAAAGGAGGTCTAAAGGCAGTTATTGATTTAACCAATCATTGTTTATGCAAAACAAACAAACAAACATTTTTGTACAGTGTTTTCATGGATTCATTACTTATTCATTACTTACAAACTTTAAAAGTTGATGTTAACAATAAATGTGTATAATAAATCCTTTCAGAGATGGGACTATATATTTTCATTGGAAAGAATCTGTGATAGTCAGATGGGTCTGATCACACATGGATACAAAAAAAACCTTTCAGGAATCATAAGTAACGTACATTACTTTTATACTGCATTGTACTATATTGATCTAGTGTCAAATAAAACTACACGAGAGCCGCTTTATTTTGAATTTAGCTCTTGTTTCTCATTTCACATAAAAGTTCTTTCACTGAAAAAAAAAATCAATTATCTGAGCAAGAAGATATCTTGAATAAAGGAAAAGTTATCTAATATTTCTCGTTATGAGATTAGTATTTAGCGAACATGAGACTATTAAGATTACTAATTATTTCTAGATATATTTACTACTTGCATGAAAAATGGCAAAAAATTTTGCACTTGGAAATACCTAGAAATAGGCTAAATAATCTTATATTTATTTAAAAACAAGGCAGAGAAATATTACTTGACTTTACCTACTGTTTTTGTTTGTTTGTTTGTTTTTTTGCACCGTCATATAGCTGATATCGTTTACCGTCCAAAGATTCCCATTCTAGAGAGTAGGATTTTTTTTATAATGGTAAATGTTTTGTTAATTAGTGTGAATCTGTACATTTTCTCTGGTGTGTTTAATTACACAGATAATCACTGTAAATATACCTTTTAAATGAGTTCACATTAAAGAATCTAATTATTGAGATGAAAATCACCGCTTTTTTTTTTCTTCTTCTTCTTTATGGTGAAGCTGAAGTTCTGTGACAGAAAAATTATGAATCAATCTCCCAATTATCCACTGGCAGAGTAAATAGCATGTTGCCATGCTATAATCCTAAGTAACATTGGGAGCAGCAGAAGCCTAATGAGCCCCATAGAGAAGGTTCTTGAGACGCTGCTGACACACTGCATGTCATCGCACTACAGGCCAGTTAGCGTGCACTCACACTGAGAGCAGAGCTTTAAACAGACCACTGCATGTTATTTTTGCTGCACAAAATCTGACCCTTCTGAGTGCAAATGAAGCACACAGACACACACACACACACACACACACACACGCACACTTCAACCATTCAATCAGCAGTGTGAAGTCAAGGCTGTGCAGCCTTGACTTCACACTGCTGATTGAATGGTTGAAGGGGCCTCAATGCCTTCTGTTGGCACAGTACCAGGGGGAAATTACTTCCCTTTAAATCTATTTCATATCCCACTGGTGTATGACTGCTGTCATGGATACCTCCCTATGCATGCTCAATGTATGAGCACATGAGCACTCACATACACATCTATAGCTTTGCATCTATCCATACTCTGACAGGCATCTCAATACTGTACTAGGAGAGATTAAAGGCCCTTGATGTCTACTAGATGCTCGAAACCTGAACAAACACTGAATGGAATGTGATTATACTGAAACTCAAATATGGTCATTACAGTGTGTAGGCAGTAGCCGGACTAAAACACTTCTTAATATATATATATATATATAACTAATACCGGAGTCTGGTATTGTTTCTGGACAGGCTGATATGATATCATACCTTCTACGGGTATATTGTGCATTCTGGCTAAGTGCACAAGGTGAGTGGGTGAGTGGGAGCCATTTAACAGTGACATAGACATAGAGAGAGAAAGAGAGAGAGAGAGAAAGAGAGAGAGAGAGAGAGAGAGAGAGAGAGAGAGAGAGAGATCAGTGATTGTGTGTCAGCTGCTCATCCCCTACATGATTGATTTCCCCTGGAGAAATGCCTCCACTTTGAGAGCATGCTGGAATCAAGATTAATAAGAGAGCATTTACATCTCTAGTCTCCTTCTCAAACGCACACACATACACAGGCAGGCACACTACCAGCCCACATTTCCAGCCCACGTTATGGTGATATCGCGATATCGTGATATCGATCCAAGATGGCGGCTAGGCAGTAGCACGCAGCGCAGCGGCCTCTCCGGATCCAAAATGGTGCTGTGTTGTCACATGTGGTTAGTGTGTTGTTTTATGTAGCACCATGGTCCTGGAGGAACATTGTTTCATTTCACTGTGTACCATACCAGTTGTATATGGTTGAAATGACAATAAAAAGCCACTTGACTTGACTTGACTTGACATGGGGCCCTCATTGTCGTCCAAAGGCAAAAATGTGAAATATGAAACGTAGCATGACTGTGCGCCAAATGCAGTCTCCTCTTTCTTCCAATAATTTGCAAATCAATAATCATTCCCAGAATAATGCCATTCTTCCTCCTGTAACGCTAACACCTGGATCTTGTAACATCAGCAGAAACTAATTCCTTATAACTAATCTTATTACATTATACATATGTAGATTCTTCCTTTAAAGGCATTCTGTGGTGACATTTGAATAAAAAGAGAAAGAGAAACAGATGACTCCAGGGACTCAGCCTCCCATGGAGATGTTCTGGGAAATTCATTAGAAAAGCGGAAGAGGGTGCAATCTAATTTGACTTGACCTTGAAGGCAGTGCGAAACAATAAATAACAGGTCAAGAAAAAAAAATATGTTGGGTGATTAGTGGGAAGATCGCTGGCACAGAATTAGTTTGTAAGAAATGAGCAATATTAACATGATATTAACATTTATTTGGATTGCAATATACTCATCTTGTCCTACTCCTTTTAAGAGATTAAATACAGAAGCTATGCATTTATCTAATCAGAGTCTTTGCCTAATGCATTTCCCTGCCTAAAGTTTCTCCACCCTGACATTAGAGAAAAGCATCTCATCACTTGCGTGTTCACGCCCTTGGACTGACAGCCATTCTCTCAGTCAAAGCAACATGCTCTCTCTCCCTTTCTCACCTCACGAGTCGTACTATACAGATGCCAACTTTTTGTTCCAGGGGGATAAAGATGTGCATGAAGAGCATAGATGCATGTAGAGATCACCAGCACTGTAACAGCATCTCGATCAATGCATGGGAATCAATTTTCCACTTCAGAGTGGCGTAGGAGTCAAGAGATGTATGTTAGTATTCAGGTCCCTCATTAAAGCCTGCTATGCTGAAGCAACAAAATCTCACATTTGGGTGTGTGAGCAAATGAATGTGTGTATGTGTGTGTGTGTGTGTGAGAGAGAGACAAAATTAACGTGCTATTTCTCATTTTCACTTGAGGAAGTAAAGCGAAACCAAGCACCTAATATCAGATATGTATGTCAGAAAGATGCTACCAGAGTGAGGACAGAGACAGGGAGAGAGAATAGAGAGAACCCAAGAACCGGAGAGCAGAGCACTGTACCTTAGTCTGGAGATAGTGAGGGTAGTAGTAGGTGTACTGGGGGTACATTGGTTGCTGTTCCAAACGTTTGCCCATGTAGCTGGAATCCTTCTGGCCGTGGCAGGATACTGAGACTTGTGTGCTCGCTCCAAAACTCTGAATGCCTCTGCTTGTTGGGCCAGAGGCTAGATCCGTGCAGAAAAGGCAGTGAAAAGAGGATGGAGAGTGTGTGAGAGAGTGAAGGGGAGTGCCACGGGACCTCCGGCTGTCCTTATGTCTGTCACTGTGTGGGAGTTGCGCTCTCAGTGTACGAGCCGCACTCTCCTCCTGCTCTTCCTACAGGAGATCGGACAAGACGATGAAGGGAGAACAGCGAGGCAGGGAAGGAGAGGTCTTGTGCAGAAAGAGAAGGAGCAGTGGTAATGAAGAGAAGGGAAAGAGGTGATGGAAGAAGAAGGAGGGGGTGGCAGATATCACTTCTTATGGAAATCGAGCTCCTTGTCTCCTGCTCATGCCTCGACTTTGTCTCCGTCGCTGTAGTTTTTCGTTCCCTTGTGTCTGCACTATGTCAGATCTCTCCCAAGGCTGTCAGATATTCCGAGACAGTCTGTTCCGATGTGTCCTGCTCTGGCTGATACACAAAGAAGCGATACAGATGGATGATGTAGCTGTGCTGAGAGAGCTGAATCTGATCACAGTCAGTGAGACCAAAACCATCCCTGGGAACAAGGAGCTCACAAGAAGTCCGGCTTGGAGCACCAGGGGAGGCAGCACAAACTCCACTAAAAGGGAAATCCAGTACTATCCTGAACCCAGACTCAAGTCCACACATCAAACAGTGCTCTTTCTCTCCAGCGTCTGGCTGATACCTTCTTTTTCCGCTGCCTCCTTGTCTTTCCACTTGCCTGTGCGAGTGTGAATGCGCAAGTGGAAGTAATTGTGCCTGTGTGTGTGAGTGTATGTGTGTGTATGTGTGTGTGTGTGTGTGTTTGTGTGTGTGTGTATGCGTGAGTGTGCGGCTGGGTGCTCCACACTGTGGTGAGGAGTGAGGGCTCAGCTCAGGCGGCACTACGATCCTCCTCCTCCTGGAAGGCGGGACTAGAGGCAGGATGCAGCGCTCCCTGAACTGGGGGAGTGTCACGACCAGCCTCTCTCTTTCTCTCTTCTCTTTCTCCCTCCTCAAGAGCACAAATGCCCTCTGCTTTCACTCAGCAGGCAGGAGGAGCCAGGAAGAGGGGGAGGAGAGAAAGAAAGATCGCCACGAGGAGCATAGGCCCCCTACTGGTGATTTCTAGATTCCATATACATTTACCCTTTAGTTCTTTCGATTTGCCTTTTTTTTCGTCCTAGTTTTCAAAACTAACAGATAGAGACCATTATATTGTACACATTTCCACACTCTCCCAGCTCACAACATGCCTAAATGGCCTAAAACAATTAAGAAGCACAAAATTCCTGGTATAGGTGTGTCTTAGAGCTGGGAAACAGCTAAAATCTTTGTGGTCCCTAAGGACTGGTTTGGGAAACATTGTTCTAGCCCATTTAGCACTTTCACATCATTGTCTTTTGTAAATTGTTGGTAGAAGTGTATGCACAGCAGATTTTCTTTTTGCCAAGTGGCACACAGTTATGTCTTCAGCAGTGGCTGGTAGTGTAACACACTGACACACTGACATTCATGCATAGTAGAGCAGATAAATGTGGCCTTAAGAAGTGCTTATATAAGTGCACTGATTCTCACCTCTGCTCAGAAACCAGTGCTTTCACCCAACAAGCAAAGTTTTTGTAACGGTTTAACAAAATAAGACTATAACTGATACGCTGATTATTACATTGTCCAGTGCATTTAATAATAATAATAATAATAATAATAATAATAATAATAATAATAACACTGAATGTTCCAAAATATATTATGCAGTGACTTGCAGACAATTCTTCAGCAGCAGGTACTCACATGAACAATGATGCATCTACACTGTTATACAGCCTATAGACAGTATACTATATTATTATATAAAGTATAACAACATGTATACATGTATAAGAATTAGTTTCTCATTGAAAGGTATGCATCAAATCCTTATATTAGGACACATCTAAAATCAATCCAGTTAAACTATTAAACTATTACTACAGTTAAACTATTTCCTCATATTAAAATGAATGTCAAGAAAAATGAATGAATTTGTGTGGAGAACAAAGAAAATTAACCCTGGAGATGACCCAGTGGCAAAAACAACAAAGAAAATGCTCTGAAAAAAAAGCCACTATAAATTTTTAATATTGAAAGCAGCATTGATTCATTATTCATGATGTGTCTTCCCGTTTTAACAGGAAGTAAAACTACTGAGTGACATAATTATTAATCCTGATTATTACTATTAAACTGATTAATGCTATGCCTATGCCCCTAACTAATCCTCAGTAACCAAAAGAAAATCTTGTAGCTATTTTAGTTTGTTTTAAATAAACAAAAGCAGTTTTCATTCTAGTAAGCAGTTAAATGTCATAATATGTCAGATATTTCTGTCCTTGTTGGGACATTTGGTACTCACCAAGATATAAAAATATGGCTAGGGTTAAATGTGTGCTGGTTCAAGCATACACAAGGAAATAAATACAGAAATATTTCATCTTTGTCATTTTACTCATATCATTACTTGATTGTATAATAACCTAAAATAACCTAATTAATTAATATTGAAAATGTCAGGTACCCAGGCATCCAGTGCTGCCGCCTCTGCCCTTGCCTGCTATTATGATTAAAAGGATAAAAGATTGAACAATATCAATTTTACATTATGGATCAACCAGCTGACATACATTTGCATAAGATCAATGTCGAGATTGTAGCATATAAAATAGATGATTTTATAGCAAACATGCTCATTGTGTCTGTAGGTGCTTTACTCTGTTCTTTCTGGCTTTGAAATTATCCACCACTGTTGAACAGAATCCAAATTACATGCTGGCCCCAGGGATGCTTGTGTGGAGTGTATGTGTTGTTACACATGGCCTTGAGGGAGCTTTGACTATGTGGAACAAATACTAATGATAACCATACTCAGGCAAGGCAAGATCATTAAAAAAGTGATGCAATATCAGCAATGGCTAATAACAATACTACAGTACACATGGTGGTTTTCTTGACAATTACTGGTTACGGACAGTACAATAGGGTTCACTTCTGCACTGCACAACCTTTGCCAGGGGCAACATTTGGGTTGGCCAGAAATTAAACCGAATTCTCCACATCGGAGTATCAAATATGTTCAGTTCATCTGAATAGTGTTGACATATGATTCTATTTAATCAGCAGTATTTACACGTCTCCAGTGACCAAACAAGTGACTAGAGGGAAGATCCTTTAACTGTATGAAGTAAGTGTTTTAATCTGAGAATATAGTGTTAGGGAAAGTTGGGTGCTCTATTCACTATGTCAGAAATGCTGGGGCACATAGGAAGAGAGAGAGAGAGAGAGAGAGAGAGAGAGAGAGAGTATATGGTGCTTGTCTAATTGTAATCTCTCTCATAAGGCTTTTAAAGACTGCTGGCTAGAATGTTATTATGGTTGCTTGGACATTCTCTCTCACACTATCTTTTTAAATATATATATATATATATATATATATATATATATATATATATATATATATATATATATATATAAAACTCAGGTTTAAATACAGTGAGTGACATGAGCCTCATCGATTTCAATTGACTGGTCTAATTATTAGGTCATTAAACATTTTAAGACTTTATCTGTTATTATTAGTACAGAGCTCTTCTCTGTTTTGATGATGATGTGACTGTGCAGAAGCATAGCATGTTTTGATAGCACTGAATTGATTAGGCTTGTGTACATTTTACTAGGACATGCAGCTATCCAACATCTTCAAATTGTGACATTAATTGTGTGGGGAAATCATACTCAGTTAGCACGGGTTTAGATATTTGCGGCTCAGGTAGTAAATTGGGTTGTCCACTAATCACAGGGTCGGCAGTTCGATCCCTGTCCCACACAGTCCACATGCTGAAGCCTCTTTGGGCAAGATACTGAACCCGAAGTAGCTCCCAGTGGTAGGCTAGCACCTTGTGTGTGTGTGTGTGTGTGTGTGTGTGTGTGTGTGTGTGTGTGAATGAGAAACAGTGTAAAGTGCTTTGTAGAACCGTTAAGGATAAAAGGCGCTATATATGTGCAGACATTTTACTATCTATTTTTACTATGGTGGCTCCTTCCCCAACAGGATTTTTTCAGGCAGCCATTGCAGGATTAGAAAATAACCTAAAAAAAACCCCTCAATTTCCACCTATGTTTCATGTTCCAAATAATTTATGTTCTCATAAAGTAGAGTTGTCAAAGTATAGTACTGGCAGAAAAACTCTCTTTTGGTCAAAACCTGATTTTTCAACATGTTTTTTGCTTTGTTCCAGAAATTTATAGTGCAGTGACATCTAACATCATTTGCCAGACATATATTTTTCATCTTCAAAATTATAAAGTCACAAATGTTGTAATGTTAAAATGTTATAACTGACCAAATAAAGACAACCTACTAAAACCACTTTATGAAGGTATGATGTACAGTTACACAACATACATTATACCCCACAGACCTGGTAACTATTGACGTATTACTTGCATACAGTGAATGCTTTTTCCTATTTCTCTGCTGAAGGATTTGGGACTCGTTTCAGTGAGAGATCTGGTGTGACAACACAGGAGCTTGCATGCACACACTCACATTAAGGCAAGCAGTGCTCTTCAAAGCACCTTAGAATGGGTGCAGGAAATGGTGTCTGTGACTCAGGGGTACCGCTCTCATGAGCCCAGAGACACGAAAGTGGAAAAAAAGCTTCTCATCTGGTTAAAGCACAGCTGGGAAAACAAGACATACCAGCCAGCAGCTCCTTTGCATGGGCAGACAGAAAAAAAAAACCCAGTGGATATTGTGTCACAGAAAAGAGTGTGTAAAAGCTAAGTCTGATTAGAAAGCAGACGGTATTGTCGTATCAGTCGTGCAAAAAATTTAAATTAAAGAGATTGCCTGGAATATCAAAAGGCAAAAATCGGGACACAATACAAGGTTATGTTGGCTCTGCCCTTGGGTCAGCCTGTTCTGTTTGAGTCTTAAGTACTGCATTATTTATAATCATACAGCAAGGGCAGTCATACAGCATCTCCACTGACAAACTATGATGGATTTTTCTTACCCAATCTGGGTCTGAGCTGGGATAATGCATATTATGTTTTTGTTTTTTTGTTTTTTTGTCAAGCATGGGCATAGTGGCTGACATGCACATTTACAATGGCTAGCTTTGGTTGTGATTTTATTAGGAGCCTTCAATAATGATCAAACATTGTAGCCACAGTTTTGAACACAACAGAACCCGCATCGGGGCTGAAATGTGCATGACTACTGACTTTTTGGAATGTTTTCTTTGAAGATTGCAATGCATGAAGGAGACCCCAGTCTACCTTTTTGATTAACATTATATACTATCATTTTACCATTACCCATGCAGTCTATGCCACATGTTCTCTCCACTACAAACAGACCATCTATTTGCTATACACCCTTTGGGTCTACTTATTCTTATATACTTATACTTATGAGATGAAAAGGCATCCCATCCAGGGTGAATTCTTGTGCCCAGTGCCTAGAGTTACTGGGATTGCCTCTGGATCCACTGTGACCCTGACCAGAATAAATCAGTTACTGAAGATGATTGAATGAATGTTGGAAGGAAGGAGCCTTATGGAGCCTGTTTTTTTTTTTTTTTTTTTTTTTTTTTTTTTAAGTAAGAGTGTGGAGAGGATATGTAGAGAAGACAGTCTGGTAGTAGTGAACAGAAGATGGCGGTTAACTGCTCACTAAAAGAAATTAAAAAGGTTGAAAAACATGTTAGTTCTTTTTTCCCCATGTTTGCAAACAAGCCACAGATGTGAAATGAGTTTGTTTGGAACAAGCCACAGAATGCTGTAGGCGGGTGAGTTTGATAGCAAACTGCGTGTGAAGTGGTGTTAGACAAACTAAATTTCATCTCACTCGCTCTCTCTCTCTCTCTCTCTCTCTCTCTCTCTCTCTCTATCATGGAAAGCTTTAATCATGAAGCTTTTATTTCAGGACAGCCTGCACTGCTCCTTATCACACCCGACTGTCACCATTACTGCATGCACACTACTGAAGAATGTTTGTTAGAGCTCTTTAGACAACAACCTACTTGGAACTCTGCCTGGTGAAAGACTAAAGTGGCAGCTGAAAGGACAGAGGTATCAGTGGCATAGCAGCACAGTTTAGAAGTGGACAATGGATAAATACTTTCCAGCCAGAACCAAATACTTTCATGTGAATGATATACACTGGACTCTGAGTAGACTTTGCTATTCTTAACGGAGCTGTATAATAGAAAGTAGCTGTAAATCTTTCTTTCAGGCATGTTTCCTTTATCCATCTTGATCAACATCAGCCCTCCCTACAGAAAAGTCACTGCATTTTATCGCTCATCATGGCTTGTTAAGTCTGAGGTTAGTCAAGGTTCATTTCTCTATAAGCCTTGTTCCCTATGTGGAAACCCAAAACCATAAAGTTTAATAGAGTTCCTTTAATATTGTACCAAGCGACCCGTAGTACCACCACACTTCATGCACATTCACGAACATAAAGGCACTCTGCAGGCACAAGCAACTTGAGAGCACTTTGTTCCTCATCATGCTAGATTGTATTTTATATTTCCTGAAGTATGTCTCTAGTTAAATGGTACTCTAATGTGAAGTGGAGTGGGCAAGTTAGTACAGTATATTTGCAATTATAGCATGTGTATCAATGGGCCTCATTTCTCAAACTGGATACGAACAAATGTATTCATAAATTTTTCCTAAGACCATTTACACAAGAAATGGGGCATTCATAAAAATGCAGTTAGTTCAGAAAAATAGCCTATGAGAGCTCCTAAGGTGTGTAAATTTACATATAGATTGATAGGCTTCAAATCATGTCATTGTCCAGAATTACTGTAATTATATATATGGATTACACTCGAATTGAATTAAAATGCTGTGTTGTTGTTTTCTATGAATGACTTGAAAGAACATAATCCAAAAAGAAACTCTTGACATATAGAACTAGCTATTGAATTAGGACAAAAGAAATGGCACCCTATAAAAGGTGGAAGAGTGTGTGTCTATGGTAGCCATTTCATTGCAGTGTCTGAGCGGCATTGCTAGAAGATTTAGAACATGCCACAAAAAGAGGTGCTCTTTCACTGTCTAGTCATTGTTTTGTTGTTTTCGGCTTTCTTTGAGCTTTGCCTATTATGGACTTTGTGGGCGTCACTGATTGCAAATCAGTTGTGTCTTGACCATGCATGGGGATTTACAGGGGAGTGGCATTTATCAATATGATACAAAATAAGTACAAAGAAAATCAATGTTACCAAAATGTTTGTAAATCTGGCAGGGATTTTTAGTTTGGTGTGGCCTATCAAAACAATTGCACACAGCTTTGCTTACATATCAATAAATGTATAGTAAATTCACCCAGTGATCAGATACACTGAATTTCAAACACCAAGAAAACTGTGTTTCCCTTCTGCAATCCCCATACCTCTGCACAAGAAACAGCACCACATCTATTAGCTATCAGGTCGGACAACGCTGCACTGCACACTTTCCTGTTTATAATACTGACAGTCTGACAGTTCGTTTGATATATGATATGTCCACATCAACCAAAATACGACTTGTATTGTCATATTTTGTCATGGAAAATATAAACAGTCATATGGATATTAATATTTATTGGTTAAACCAATAATTTGTATAGGATGCTTTCATTTCAGATAACACATAATGAACTTTACTGCTTACTATAGTACTGAAGATGTACAGTATATGTACCTTAACATTTTATTGATGATTAGATTATTTGCTCTTTAACATTTAAATGTGGCGATTTCTATTATTGTATTCTTCATTTCAGAGCACACTCTTTACCATATAATTTACTGATTTACGGTGATTCGCTCATTAAAAAAAAAGAAAACGAAAAAAAAACTCTTGAAGCTGAATTGAAGAATTTCCACTAATTGTTCAACTTTTTATTTATTCATGAATAACACAAAATCTTAAGTTAAGATTTTAGGTTAAGTAGGTTAACTTTGAATTTCGCCATTGTGAGGTGTCACCAAAAGATTTCCTATAGAGATAGACAGGTTGCTGTTAATGAGGGTGTATATGATCAGCCTAATAACAAATTGCACCATGCATCTATTTGTAATAATACAGCAACTCACTGGCATGTAGAGGAATTACTGTCCAAATTTTACATTTTAATTATGTTATTAATGACTCAGTAGACAAACTATCTATTAGCTGAAACATGGCATTTTCTGATGTGCTGTATTCATTAAGCTATCCAAGCTAAACCTATCTTCTGGGAGTAAAGATGCCATGCAAGATTTCTTTCATTAACTAAAAGCAGATTAATGAACATCATTCCTCATGGGAAAGCATTCAGCAAAGACAGCTTATACGGTTGATTTTACATATGCGTTTTACCTTACAGTGTGATGAAGAAAAATGTAAATAATGCTGATTTCCAGTACTGAATTACAAGCAGGAGTCCTCTGTCACACACTCTGCAGGTAGTGGTGTCTCTGGTGGAGGAAAGCACGCCTGGTCTAGCGTGACTGACAGGAGGGGCTCCAGACACTGGAAGGTACTGTAATTAATTTCTGTAAACGACCGCCATATCTGTCAGCTTTTATAAACGAGCGTTTATGCGTTATGGACAATTTAACCACCACGCTGAGGGGAACTGACAGAGAGGAGTAGAACAGAAAGAGAGCGAGGTGAATACAGCCCAGTGTTCATATTACTAGAGCATGTTGATGATGTGAGAACTTGATTGTAGTATTAACTTTAGCATTGCGTTACCCTCAACCATAAGCAAAGAAAAGATGTTAGTAGTACTGGAGCCATCATGATGATAGGGGTTGAGTCTTGAACCTACAGTACAGCCTTTCTGCTTTTATATACATTCACAGCTACATAATAGTAATATTATATATTCCCATATTTAATACCTCAGCTAATAAAATATGAACCAAAATGTACATACATTATGCAGTATGCATAGTATACCAATACAAGTATGAGCGAAAAGGTATTAAAATGCATATAGAACTGATCACAATCTACTTACAAATTTTGTGAAAATTCAGCAAAATTGTCTTGTACCCAGTGTTCCCAGGATCCAAATCCACTAAATCAGAATAAAGTGACTGCTAAAAATATGACACATTCCCCACCCTGCTACTGTAATTGTGCAAATATACACAGTTATCAGCATAATAATGTTCTAATCCAAGACAGCCAAGTTTTCCCAGCACCAGTTTCCCCATCAATCACTTGAAAATCCCATACTAATCTCAAAATGATCAGACAAGACTCTTTAAAGCGTGAGCGAATACTACTAAGGATACTACTGCACATACTAAGGTATGAATTTGCAGTCTTGCTGCAAACTGGGAAGGTCAAACACCAAGACACAATATTCTTACAAATCCAGGGCCTTCAATAAACAGTATGCAAAAATATCCTACACAAATGTTGCATAATGAAAAAAAGGAATGATTTGATTAGGAAGATTTATTCTAGCTTTCATAGCTTTTTTTTTATTATTCATGTCATGCATTCGCACTTTCTTTTAAACTTGCATTTGATATGCAACAATTGATGCTATTCATCCAGCAAATAAAACTGTATACTGTATGTTACAGCATTTTTTTCTGTTCTTTCTAAGTTTTCTAACAGAAATACATCCAGCAATGATATCACTCAAAAGGATCCATCTAGAGTAGAGCATTCTTGCAGGTACAATTTACAAACTCGATAAAAAAAAAAAAATAAAAATAATAATAAAAAAAAAAGACAAGGAGCTTGAGAAAAAATGCTGACACTGAGAAAGACCTATTGCCACTGGGGTAATCTCAAATGGCACATGAACATTATTCTAGACTTCCACTATAGGAAATAGGAAAGTACTGAAAGGCATCAGTTCTAAATGTAGCACATAATACTCACACCCACCGTGGAGCCATGTATCCTGTGGCTTCCAATGCTTGCTCCCTATAGGCTGTTAGGTGATTTGATGAGGTGCTCAGACACCAGTGTTTCTTAAGCACAAGTGGGAAAAGAGAGCCTATACCCATTCATACGCTCGGTGCTATGAGGCTGGTGAAATATGTTTTCTTCTGCAGATTACTGAACAGCAGGGGATAGAGAGCAGAACAGAGGCCATGATCCTAGTTCTTCATTCTTGAATACGATGCAGAGGAAACAGTGGAGGATGCTGGGAGAGAAATACAACATGTGTAAAGAGCATATATTGAGAGAATACACAGGTGGACTGCATGTACTGTAGGAGAAGGAGAAGGAGTAGGAACATTTTATATTTTGGTACTTCTGTTTTTTTCATTCATTATTTCATTTTCAGTAACCACTTTATTCTGGTCAGGTTGAAGGTGGAGCTGGAGCCTGTCCCAGGAACACTGGGCATCATGTGGGAATACACTCTGAATGGATTGCCAGTCCATCGCAAGACACCATGCATACACACATTCACACACAATTTAATGTAGCTAATTCACCTACCAGCATGTTTTTGGAGATGGAAGAAATTAGAGGAAACCCACACAGACAAAGAGAACATGCAAATCTCTGCAGAGACAGTAACCTGAGCTCAGGATCGAACCGGTTTTAAAATCAGACCAGCTGTAAATGATACATTATGCTCAAGCCCAGGAAGCTAGGAAGATGCATTGTTTTTTTTTTTTGTTTGTTTGTTTGTTTGTTTGTTTGTTTTTTGCTTTGTTTTATTTTTAACAGTGGAATTACACAAGATTTTGAACTTTGTGGTTTTGACTTCCAGGTAAATGCAACACTTTTGCCAGCAGCAAAAAGATCCAATTAATAAATGCCACAATTCCAGTAACAAAGCAATACTTCTACACTCTTAAACTCAGATTCACTAAGCATGCATTCCTACTAGCCATATTAATTTCCGCAGTCATTTTAGTAAATTTAGACTTTAAAAGAGCTGCATGTAAGGTCTTCCTTCCAAACCAAACAGAACAGTAGACCTCTTTACAATGATGGGCTGTTTTTTTCCACTTGATGGGTTTAACAACAGGGTAGAGACTCTGTAAAAGTCTCCAGTACAGGTGTTGTTAACTTAAATATCCTTTCCCTGATATATCATTCAAATTTCCTATATACAGTATGCATTTCACATGTAATTGTAATTCACAGAAATCCCAGTGAACATTTTTTCTTGTGTGTGGCTCAATAAATAACTGAGGGAAAATACACAACAACCTACTTACTGATGATGCTCTGATGGAAAACAAACATTTCACAGATACATGTGTTATTAATTCTATAGAACATGCACTGCCTCCTAAAATCCTCATCCATTTTATAAGTAGGCACTGTTTTGTTTTGTTTTTTACCTTCTTTTAAACATGTATACCTCTTAAAGGCTAGCTTATATTAAAGGATTTATATTCAACAGGAAATGTGTTTTTCTCCAGTAAGCAAGAATTGAAATTTAGCTTATTCCCCATGCTGATTTGTTATATGGATATTTGACAGCTGCCCCAGGGACCTTCATGCCATATTAATGGAAAGAAATACGACCAAGACCACTGTAATTATAAAAACACTCCAGGCAGGCACACTGCATCATAATTTACACAGCTCCCATCATGTTCAGTACTATTTTCAAAGCAGGGCAAGGAAAACCATTATCAGTTTCATCAATGTCGTTATACTTATCTTCTTCATTAAACATACCTAAACTCATCTTCGCTAACTGAACTGGAGTGATGAAACTGAATGTAAATTGAGTTGCATTTTATTGCTGCATACAATCTCTAGGAAATATCAGGTGACCTAAACGTTGCTGGGGATGTCTTCTTCTGATTTCTGTCAGAGCCTGAAAAATAACAGGTAAAGATTGCCTCAAGGCTCTCCAGGCTTTGTGGAGAAACTAGCATTGTGAGGTGTTGAGATGTGCTCCAGCTGGACAAGGAATGATCATCATGATCCCTGAGAGACAAACAGTAAGCATTTACAAAGAATGACCTTCACTTTGCCTTACAGAGCTTCATATCTTTTTCCTCAAACAAGCTCGCAGTTCTCTGTTTCCATCTATGAGTAAGAATGGTTACTCTATCCATCATTTACATCTTCATAAAAGTGCTCCTGTTTTTGATTCTGAATGCATATAATAACAAACTCCCTCCAAGCTGTTGTTCCATTTTGAACATCCTTTTTTTTTTCATAGAACTGACCAAAACCTCAGGGAGGAAGTTCAGTAGTGATGGCTTTTATGCGTGTAACCAAAGGAACTTTATTTATTATCCATTTGGTTGTTCTGTGGACTCGTGATTGCAGAAAAATTCTGTCATTCATTAAAAAGAAGTCTTGGGTTGCAACTATGAATTTAAACACTAAAGCACGGTCAAAAGACAAAATAAAAATAAATAATACATAAAACACTGCCGATCATTATAAATAATGCTATAAAATTTAGCTGCAATATTAATGCCCAGTGCCATTATTAGGACAAAATTGTATAACATTAAAATGGAGTTGAAATGAATGCTGTAACAATTATAACTTACAAAAAGATAACTCACCTCTCTAAGTTTATTTTATTTTATTGAAATATATTTCCAGCAACTGTGCATATTCCTCTTTACAGAATTTTTCAAGCTCAGTTAAACTTATGGTAACACTTCATAATGCATACCTCAAACAAGTCCAAGATATTAAATGGTGAATATAATGTGACTGCTCAGCCAGCAATATAAAACCCTTACAGACTCAGATGAATGAATAAATCTCAAATTAGCATAGACTTTTCATACAATAATGGCTGTGTCCGATAAAAGGGAAAAAACATGGAATAATGTTGGAAAAAATGAAAAGCTCAAAATTACCACCGCCAACATCATCTTTAGATGGAATATGAATCAAAGTTGTGCAAAGAAACTCTGGCAAGAGGACTGTGAGACATTCCAGGAAAGCAAGTCTTCCTTGAATAAGAACCAAGGTAAGAATGTAAGGTCAACTTGATACAATTTGTCAAGATCAGATTGGGAGGCCTGCCAAGTATTTAGCACATTGGATGAATAGTAACACCTGGAAAACTAAGTAGGATATGCAAGAGAAGAGAAAAAGCTGTAATTTATAACCAATTTACTACAATTAAAGAAGGAACAATAATTGGAGTTAGTATGTCAAAACTATAAGAATATTCTAAATATGCATCACCTATACAGTAACTGTATAATTGGGTTGCAAAACTGAGATATGTAATTGCATGGATAAAAACAATCAAGTAACCAGATGTTTTCGAAATTCAAGCACCTTTGCAACTCTTGTGATATTAGCATTTCTAGACTTGCTACAAACATAGAATAGCAATTAAATGGATAAAGTGCATCATAAAGATTTTGTCAATTTCTAGAAAAAAATACGTATTAAAAAGGAAATGCATTCTTTTCAGTACCAGTATCAAAAAAAAAAAATTGAATCGGGGTGGTTAGTACGTTCGCCCCACACAGCAAGGGTTGGGGGTTCGATTCCCGCCACTGATTTGTGTTTGCAGAGTTTGCATGTTATCCCTGTGCTACGGGGGTTTCCTCCGGGTACACTAGTTTCCTCCCCCAGTCCAAAGACATGCATGGTAGGCTGATTGGCATGTCCAAAGTGTGAATGGGTGTGTGCATGAGATTGTGCCCTGAGATGGATTAGCACCCTGTTCAGGGTGTACCCCGCCTTGTGCCTGGTGCTCCTGGAGATAGGCTCCAGGTTCCCTGTGACCCTGAAGTGTAAGCAGTATAGAAAATGGATGGATGAATAAATTTGAGTCTACTAAGATGGAGCTTTCTGTATAAAAATAATTATTTGATGGAGAGATAGTAAAAACATTCTTGTAAAAACAAAAAAGAGTTTGAGGTTATCAATGAGTGAGGTACTTTTTCACTACTCAAGAAGGACAACCTACTTACTTCAATTGAACAGTGGTTTTATCAACGCTATTCAGAGTATTCAAAATGATGTCAGAATTATATAAATGTCTACAAATATTCTAGTTAAGAGTCACAAAAATATAAAAAAAGAAAAAAAAAAAAGACTGAGAACAGGATAGGAAAATGTACGATAATTGAAAATTAGGGTAAAATACTGTGAACAAGGACATGGCCTTAGGACATGATCCCTACTTAACCTAAATCTGAAAATGAGATATTTTCACATTTATTAGATATAAAAAAGGATCAAAACAAAATGAAACAAACAAACAAACAAAAACATCCTGAACTGTATACAAGGTATTGTAGACTGATTGGTGACAACATTCATATATTTTAACCTTGACCAAAACTGAATCCACATTGGGAAGGTATTCATAAAGGATTATATGCCACTTTCATATTAATTTACCTCTGGACCCAGTGGCGTACACTGTAATTGTTGAGACTGTAGGCATATATATTGATTTAGTGTAATAGAAAAAATAACTGCATATTTTTCATATTTTAAAATGAAATATTTGCATCCAGATGGTGTAACTGTTTAATTTAGTGTGCCCATAAAGACCTTACAGCTGTTTTTTTTTTTTTTTTAACTGGTATATGATTAACCTTTCTAACATACTGTATCTTGGAAGAATGTAATCTGTGTACATTTATTGTGTTTCCACAGTACAGAAAATTGCCATATTGTATATATATTAAGAATTGTCAAGATGTTTACTAATAGCTAGAGGTGTTTTATATACATATGTGTTTTATATATCATAAACAAATAATATAAATATTAATTACCAACTAATTTAATAATCCATAATATAAACAAGAAAGGAGTAGGTAAGATCAATATGTCATACTGTGTGGTGTCTCCCATTACAAAAATAAGGAATTGCAGGATTTTCATTGGCTTTATGTCAGGGTTCTGAATAGATCAATCAAGTATATCCACATTCCTGTTCTTCAGCCACTATACCCTCAAGCTATGTGCTGTTATGATGTTGAAAGTTGTACTATCCTCCCATTTTCCCAAGTTCTGTTCAGATGGTTGCAAGTTTCTTTGAACAATATTCTTATTTACCTCATAGCTCATCTTTCCTTCAGTTCTGACAGATGTCCCAGTCTCAGTGAAGTGTTATGAGCCGCTAGCACTGTGATTTACTGCAAGAATAGTGTTCTTTAGATCTACTGGAGTTTCACAAGAGGTACCATATTTTTCATTTCACCTACAACAGTTAACTGTGGTCTCAGATGTTGTTTTTCATACACGTCTATTCATTCTCCTGAGCTGTTTCATTCCACAAATTACCCAAAATGACAGTGTAATAATCGAGAGTCAGAATGCTTTTATTATAAACTAAGCAAAATCACCATAGCCAATTAGAGTTGATGCCAAGGCATTTTTATAAAGGAAAGGGGATATCACATCAAAACAAGGTGTTTACTTTAAGGTGAAAATTCTTTAAGGCGACTGCTGTTAAGGTAATGTAGATTTTTGCTTGTTCTGTTATCTGTTATCTGTTATCTGTAGTGGTTAACAAGTTTGCCTCACACCTCTGGGGTTGGGGGTTCAAATCCAGTCTCTGTCCTGTGTGCGCGGAGCTTGCATATTCTCCCCATGCATCAGGGGTTTCCTCCAGGTACTCCAGTTTCCTCCCCCAAGCCAAAGACATATGTATGTAGGCTGATTGGCATCATTCAAAATGTGGTTATGTGTGTGCAATTGTGCCCTGCATCCAGGGTGATTGTGCCTTACATCCCCGCCTTGTGCCCCAAGTTCCCATGGGATAAGCGCCAGGCTCCCCCGTGACTCTATGTAGGATAAGCAGTATGGAAAATGGATGGAGGCTGGATTTCTGATCATATAGAAACACTGCGTACAAGAAACCAAGATCTATTTTAATAAGAAAAATTAGGTGCAAACCTTGCCCCAGTAGGAATCATATAAAACAGGACATGCTGTTAGCCTGGAGGCATGAGTGTGGTTATGTGAAAAGTGAGGATGAGCAATTGAGAGATAGTATGGCAGAGCTGAGACAGAGTGACAGGAGAAAGATTAAGAGTTAAAGGGAAGGAGGAAAAGATTTAAGGCTCATGTCAGGAATGCCAAGCACAATAAATATCAGAGGAGCAACTGTTGGGACACCACTAAAATGGTTCGATCAAGGCACAAACACACAGCAGCCATCATTACTATGCTAGTTTAACCATGGTAATTTAATCACGTAATGATTAGCAAAAAATTTAACCCTGTCAGAATGGATTAGGTAAGAAGTGAGTTAAGAGCATATTATGTTTAGTGGCACCCTGGCTGTGTGTTGCATTGTGACTGGGATTGTTACATTAAGTGTGTGGTTACACTCCTCTAGTAGCGCATACAGGAACAAGGAGAACAGATGCATAAATCAGACTTCAAACTGGGGGGATGGGGGACAATGTTGGCAGTTAGCCGTAGGAGAGCACGAGAAAGCCCTGAAACGTTCTATCGTAAAGCAGCTCATTCATCAAGCACTGAGAGGCTGGCTTCACCCTGAGGCCTTGGCTGCAACCGACAAGACTGAGTCTCTCTTCTTCATGTTTCTAGGATTTTCAGGGTTGGGCTCACTTTAGTGTGGGTGATTTCTGAAGGTGTTTAATTAAAACACCCCAGCACAACCAGAAAGTGACTGAACTGTGAGTAGCCATCATGAATCATGCTGAGCTGCACTCATTGCTCTGGCTGTGTGCAGAGGTCTGGATTAGCTTCAGCCAAACTCATAACCTGGCCTCATTTTCAGATGTCCCACACCTGCCAGCTCACCCACGCTGTGCTTGGAGAGCATTAAATCTAGCTGTGCGGGGTACCGTTCATCACTACCGATCAGGTTATCACTACACATCTGACTCTTTCAAGGAGTACGACAGAGAAAAGCCTGTCGTAGTGTGTAGAAAAACCTGCCACAAACTCCTTCTCAAATGGAGGATTTGGAATCAAGAAGACGACTTCTCCTATTGCATTTGTCAGGTTCTTGTACATTCTTACAAAGAATGTGTTTTTTTTGGATAGTTATGGGTTATTAGCATTTTAAAGGGCTTCCACTTGGACCACTCTGTTATAGGCCAACACTCCATACATCCATTTTACATACCACTTATCCTACCTAGGGTCGCAGGGGAGACTGGAGCCTATCTCAGGGAACTTGGGGCACAAGGCAGGGGACACACTGGATGAGGTTCCAACCCATCGCAGGACACAATTGCAAACATATTCACCCACACATTCACACACTATGGACAATTTGGAAATGCCAATCAGCCTACAGCACATGTCTTTGGACTGCGGAGGAAACCGGAATACCTGGAGGAAACCCCCAAAGCATGGGGAGAACATGTAAACTCCATGCACACAGGGCATTTTCCTTCTAACTCTAACCCTAACCCCAACCCTGAAGGTGCAAGGTGTCATATATCAGGAAACTCTGGACTCCAGTTCCCATCAGCCACTGCACTGCACTACATGTCACATGACCACCTGCACCTGATTCACGTTTCTGTTAATGAGCACACTTATATATAGCCATTGTCTGCACTGTTTCTCGCTCTTTCGTTTGTCTTAGACCACCGTGTTCCATGTTACCATGTTTCTTGATCTTGTTAGTTTATGTTTAGTTTTGCCACAGTATTATGCCAAGTTGTCTTAGTGTCTTTGTTTTGTTGTTTGTTTAATAAACTATTTAATTCTGCGGTTGCTTCCAAACCCATCCTTGAAAAATGACATAAGGCAAACTTTCTAAGAGTATTGTAAGCAAGAATGTATGTTCAATTTTTTTGCTTCAAGCTCCACATCATTTATCATTGATGACTTTATCCAAGCTGGATTTTAAGCATTAGTATAAATTTTTCCCCCTAGTATTGGTCAATGCAAATTCCCATGATGTATTTCCCATCACATTCATTCATGGAAATTCTTCTCTCATTGGTGATGTTAAGTAATCCTTGAGATAGCATTATTAACACTGTTTATAACATTTATTATAAACACTGAAGAGAATAATTACTTGCTAAAGCTAGTATTACTAAAAAAATCAACAACCAGAGACTTACAAAATATAAAAATAGAAATCTGTAGTGATATCGCATACAGTAGATGTGTAGTCTTTTTATGAATAGCATTGATTCACTGAACATCTTGTTAGCAATGCTAGGTGTATCTCAACTATTTACATGATTAAATAATAATGCTACTAAATGACACTCTGTCCATAACATTGGTTTGAGATGACCTAGTGAGTTTGACTCAATGTCCTAATGCAATTGATTGGTAAGCATCTTTACAGACAAAACATCCACAAACACAGTAAATACCTTTAGACCATTAAAAGCAGTGTAATGAAGAATGTTTATAGGGTATGTGCAAATGAAAATTTTATAGAGCTAATATAATGTATAATAACTAGTATAATTGAAGATCTATATAAAGCACATCCTGAACCTCTGATGTAACTTTATGCAGTGGGGACTTGATGGATTGCAATATATGCTGGCAAAGCGTCTGATATTAACATTTAATTTACTAAGGCTGTAGCTAATCATGGAAACTTCACCTGGGACCATCTACTAAATGCACTCTGTGTGAGGTGCATGGTTTAAAAGCCACTGAGAAATGATACAAATGATCGAAAATCTTAGTAAAAACTAAGTAATATTAGTAAAAAAGTAACAACTGTTAATAAATTGATTCATTTTTAAATGAAGTTGAAGATTTAAATGAGCATTAAATATTGTACAATCTATGTACAGAATAAGACCGTATGAAAAGGGTGTAATTAAACTGTATTTCTGTTTTTTATATATTTATTTTTTTCTTATAGTCAACCGTGTCTCTTTCAGCACTTGGAAATTGGAAATGTCAAGTCCTGTTTAGGATTTTGAATATATTTCTGTGGAAAATTTATGTATGGGTTCATGTACCATAGCAGAGTATCCAAGGCCAGAGATAACAGGTGACAACATGCAGACTGTGATATTCCTACTGCAGTACACTCTCAGAAAAAAGCACTAAATTGCACCTTTCCTTGTTGCTGGGGTGCTAACCTAAGGGTACACTTTTTCTACTTTTATATGGATATAGTTTACTTTTAAAAAGATTTAAGGTATATAAATGGACTGTCAGAGGGGCACTGTGGCTTAGTGGTTAGCGTGTTTGCCTTGCACCTCCAGTGTTGGGGTTTGAATCCTGCCTCTGCAGGATCCTGCCTCTGTGTGCACAGAGTATGCACGTTCTCCCAGTGCTTCGGGGGTTTCCTAAAGGAACTCTGGTTTCCTTCCTCAGTCCAAAGACATGTGCTGTATGCTAATTGGCATTTCCAAGTTGACCATGGTGTGTGATTGTGCTCTACAATGGGTTGGCACCACGAGTTACCTGGGATAGGCTCCAGGCTCCCCACGACTGTGTAGGATAAGCGGCACAGAAGATGGATGAATGGATGGAAATGGACTATCATTAGTTTTTAAAGTAAAGCTTTAAAGGTACATTATATTCACCTTCTTGGGTAAAGGATACATAATATAAACAAAAGGTATACCCCAGTGACAAGGAAAGGTACAGAATAATATATTTTTTCCTCAGATTGTAGCTATTATTCTTTGAAATGATCCAGATATTGCAAATTGCAAACATTGCAGGTAAAATATGCAGCACAAACAGACAAGCGAAACCTGAATAGTTCTTTCATCAAGGTCCTAAAGTGTTCTTGTAATATTACCTATATTGTCATAAATGAAGGTCAATTTGAATATTTAATTGACACAAAAACATACAGTCATGTCCAGCGCTTACTGAGAATGCTTCACCATGTTTTAGTATATTGATATCATGTTTATAAAATGATGCAAAATCAACTAATATAATTCCATGTGAGATGCCTTTTCTAGCTAGCGACTTCCCTTGATAAATGTTTGGCTAAAGCCAAATGGGAGCAAAAAGACAAGACCTGCGATGAGATGGGCTAAAGTGTCTTCATTTTTTACTGGTTAAGCTGTTCAATTGCACCACTTCCCCCTGCAGGTGCAACAGATTTAAGTTCTATGCAGGGAAATAACACACATGATGAATTAGGAGAGTGCTTACATTGTGTGACGAATGAAGCAGAAGGAAGGCCAGCATGTGTGAGTGTCTGTCCTCTAGCGTGTCAGTATTTCTCTGTGTGCTCTGCCAGGGCATGGGCACCAGGATAGGGCTGACTGATCACCTGTCTCCAAGTTTGCTGCAGGGGTCTCCTTCTGCTTCACATAAGGTCGTTCATTGACTCCAGAAGTTTGGAGGTGCCCTATGTGACTAAGCACTTTTCCCCCATTCGGCACTTACTCTGACTAATTCACCCTAATAAATGGAACGTCCTCAGAGCTTGTCAAGACATAGGCATCATTACTATGAATTATGAACACTCAACAACACTGAATCCATGCACTGTATTTCTTGACATTCTCTACGGGATTATCCTTATGGGATACAACCATCATATCCCATGCAAGGGCCAATACCTCTTTATCATATGAATACCTTTTTTCTAAGCCTGCATCCATTCAGGTCTGTTCCTTAAGTAGCACCTAGGATCCCTGGTCCTGCCTGCCAAGATATGTACAGTTAACAATTTTAAGATACAGCACAATGAAGAAAAGATAGATATTTATAGTACAAATATGATACATGATGGAGAAGTGATAAAAGGAAGAGCTGCACACTTCTTCCTTGAAAGGGAAGAAACATTCAGACTCCTATGTCCTTAAAGGTAAAAATGAAAACTGGAAACGTCAGTGCATATGCAGTATACAAATGCTGATTGCTGTTTTCCTGATGAATTCTAAATAAATATGGATATTTAAAGGAGATGTTAGGGAGATAAAAAAAAATAAAAAATGCAACAAAGAAATAAGCCAAATCTGTCCAAGAAGAAATACACAGTTTGCAGTTTGTGAGTACAGACTAAAGACAGCAGCTAACCATAATAAAATGTATAGAGCTCACAAGCTCATTGGGTTAACATGGGGATGTTTATCAGTAGTAGAAAGCTGTATAATGTATAATGAACAAGTGGTACACAGATGTAGGTGCAGAATATAATGATGATGCTCCAGAAGCTCAAATCTTATTTGAAGTACTTCATATGCTTAATATTCTCCTGGAATATTTAGTTTTTTTGTGATTTTTGTGACCAAAAATGTTTGATTTCACTGCACCTTTTTTCAGAATTTGCCAATTTGAATTTTTTGTCCTTTTTTGGGGGGGAAACTACTTGAAATGTCAAAATTGCAATTGCACAAAAATTTCCAGGGTCTTTCGCAGTGTTGTTTGTTGGTAAATGAGACCTTTTAGCTGTACTCATGTTCGACACACGTGAATTGAAGAGGGCTTTGGCTGAATGCGTGTTGTGAGGATGTCACATGACGTAGCTTGGCCCAAATCTGCAGTAATTCAGAAAAATTGCAAGCTCTTCCAAATACTGCAGCATTTGTCTTACTCAGACAATTAAAACTAAACTTTTTGCTACATAAACACTTCAACACACTGTAAATTATCTTATAATATTTAAGTACATACTTTGGATGACAATGACAATGTGTCTACTATAGATTCATGTTCTGGGCTGACAGGAGTGGATCTGATGTATTGCTTAGCCCTTCCACCTCAAAGTTCAACATTCTGAGATGTTTTTCTCCTCACCACAGTTGTAGTGGTGTGGAGTGATTATTTGAGTTACTGTAAAGACTGTTGTGCCCCCCAAGAATATTATGTATTAACTGAACATTTACACTGAAGGACATTCATTACTAATATGAGTAGACACCGAACACCATCAAAATTCATGAAGAATGTTGTAATAGACATGAATCCAACTGGAACACATATTATGGGATTTTCCTGTTCGTCACTCATCCTTTTCCCTTTGCTCCATCTCAAACACTCTGTGTAATTTGGCCAATATTGCGGTTACTCTGAATTCCTGTGGGTGAGTCATATTTTACTCCAATGCCTATGGGATATTGTCTTCCCCAAAATTTCCCTACCACATGGAGCCTATTTGGCTCCCCATGAAAGAGTGCATGTGTGAAGCCTCATTCACATCCACCCTGATTGCCTTTCAGAGAACCCATGCAACAGCGTGAAATGACCTAAATGTCTCCAGGCCCAACCCAAGTGTGTTCCCTCCCAATAAACCACACACACACACACACACACAAAATGATGCTTGTGCTAGCCCAACTGTGAGACATAATGATAGGAGAATTCCAAACCACACCATTTCTAAGCATTACAATATTGTTAGAATATTTAATAGATTACAGCATGCTTTAATATGCTTTTCAGAAGACACCACAAGCACCTGTTGCTTTGAATAAACACTATAAACTTGTAAAACCAGGTCCATTTAACAACAGTAACCCTAGCTATAGGGAGTGTGACCTAATACAAATACAGTGGATATAAAAAGTCTACACTCCTCTGTTAAAATGTCAGGTTTTTGTAAAGTAAAAAAAAAAAAATAAACTAAGAGGAATCATATCAGAAACTAATATTAAAAAAAATAGTTTGTTGAAACACCTTTTGATTTTATTACACCAATCAATCTCTTTGGGGAAGAGTCTATCACTGTGGCACATCTTGCCCTGGCAATATTTTCTCTCTCTTTCTTTCAAAAACATTTTAGATCCGTCAAATTGTGAGGGCATCTCCTGTGCACAGCCCGCTTCAGGTCTTGGCTCTATCTAGGTCATTCAAAAACATTGATCTTCTTTTGGTTACGCCTTTCCTTTGGTGATTTGGAAGTATGCTTTTGGCATTTCATTGATAAAAGCCCCAATTCTGTCTGAAGCAAAGCAGCCCAGGTGTTCATTTTTTTGATCTGTTTTTTTTTTTTTTTTTTTTTTTTGCACCAAACATACCTTTTGGAATTATGGAATTTTTAAACCTTTTTGAATTGGTCTCATCAGACTATAAAACATTTTACCACATAGTTTGGGTTGATTTACTTGAGCTTGGATGTTTTTGTTGAGAAAGGGCTTCTCTTGCCATCCTACCTCACAGCCCACATGTGTGCAAAAGGAGCAATTAGAAGTAGGTAAAAAAGTAAATAAAATCAAAGTCTAAGCAGAGCGACTAAGATGGCACCACCATGTCTGGATGCCGTCCTGGTTGCGCTGCTTATACTTTGAATTTATTTACTTTTTTACATACTTCTAATTACTCTTTTGCATATGTGAACATGTGAAGAATATGAGAGATTCTTTAATGTTGCCATATGTCTCATGGCAGCCTCACTGGTAAGTTTTTTCTTGTTCTGTTGTAAATTTTGGAGGGATGTCCTATTCTTGGTAATGTCACTGTGGTGCTCCATTTTCTCCATTTGTTGATAAAGGCCTTCAAGGTGTTCCATGGCATGTCTAATGTTTTGGGGGAAAAAATGTATAACCCTCTCCTTATTTCTTTCGATAGTTAGACCCTCTACAGTCTTTGTAAGCTCTTTGCAGACCATGGCTTCAGCAGTCAGATGAAACCAAAAAGACGTGAAGAATATCCTAGCGAAACAGCTGGTCTTTATTTGAGATTAATCAGAATAATTTTATCGATGACAGCTGTATGATAATTACTTTTGAACATGAGATTGAATGTGATTGGTTCATTATGAACACAGCCACATCCCCAATTATAAAACAGTGTCCACACTTATGCAGCAGAGTTATTATAGCTGTTTTATTTTTAATATCTAAAATGTTTCTGATTGTTTTTCACTTAAATTTTATACGTTGTAATTTTACAATGAGGGTGGAAAAGGTTATGACATGATTCATCCTTGTTTCATTTTTTCCATCACAAAACCCTGCCATTTTAGCATGGGTGTGTAGACTTTTTATATCAACTGTATATTGTTCTGAAGAAACAGATAATGGGTAGGTATACAAACAAAAATAATCACTTCTAGCACGGCATTAAAAAACAGCACACACCATGCTGACACTGCTGCCATTTCTTGCTCACACACACATACACACACTCCTACAGTGTGTAGAGTTCGCCTGCCAGCATGTTTTTTAGGAATTGGAAGGAGCCACCATGCTGCCTGTAGATATAAAATACAGTTCAAAAACATAATTTTCCTCTACAGTCACATATATAGATGAATAAAGGTTATTACGAAGACATGCTAGATTAAAGCACAAGTATATAATATAGTTAAAATCATTTGTAAACTCTACAATTATGCTGAAGAGATAAACCTTCACATGTCTAATGTAGATAGTCAGTTAGCTATTGTTCTTTGGCCTTGTGGTCTTGTGGCTAATGGGTGATTAATTTAACACAAATTATATATTTTTTAAAAATCACAATTAACGAGAGAGATATAAAGACTGGTACTGCATGTGCCAGGTTCACAGAGTGTGTTATCTCTGCAAGGCGCTCTAGTCACCCCAATGAAAGTCAAGTATTTCAGCTATGCAGTACAAGAAAGAAAATAACACTCTGACTGACTTGGTGTAATAAGGCAACCAGAAGAACGTAGGCTGCAGGGCAGTGTAAAATGCAGTCTATTAAACGGGAGTATGGGAGAATGGAGAGGAGGGCACATAGCTAAAGGTCACAGTCACCCTGTTCTGGATCTCTTGTCACTCTCTTTAAAAAAGCTGTGCAGCCTCTAGTTCATCTACTAACAAAGCACAAAATTACATGGAACCTCTATAGCTGTCTTAAACACTGGCCTCCAAGAATACAGAGTGAGGGAGGGGGGGAAAGAGTGAAAAGGAGAGAAAATCAATAATGTACAGTTTCATAACAAGTGCCATCTGAAGAGCAGGCCAATATATTACTCATGACTAATACATGCATTGGAGGATTCGATTCAATTTACAGGAGAAAAGCAGAGAAAATAAATAAACCATGGAAAATAAATTGGGCCACTCATTCCAATTCATTAGAACCTGCCCAAGAGTGCCTACAGAATATTCCCTTTAAAATACAAATACACAACAACTTCATATTTTCCTCGAGCAGGACAGAGGGTTGGGCACTAACTTAGAACAGATGAAGCTTACACACTGCTGCCTCCTGACTGTATGACTCAGCCTGAGCAATACAGATTAATCAGACTAATGATAACAATAAAAGAAATTCACATCACTGAGAGTCAGCTTTGCGTGAAACTGAGAGCGTTGACGTGTGCACTTGGCCATGCTGCTGGGGCTGGCGTTTCTCCGTAGTGATGTTCTAATAGGTGAAATCTCTCTCTTCTCCCTCCCTTGTCCAACCCAGTGCATAGATTACTTCATAATCCGCATTACTTTATGGTGAGTGTGTTAATTCAATGACAAATTAGTTTATTTAGGCTTAATCCATCAATGTGACACATGGGGTGGGGGGAGAGGAAAGAAAAGGGTGGGGAAGGGTGGGGCTGTTTGACTTGTGTTCTTGCTCTACATCCAGAGTATGTGAATCGAGGGGACAAAAAGCCACACATTCCCCCATACCTACATGAATTAATTACCATCAAGTTGATGCTGTATGAACATTTAAGCAGATAGGAATACAAATCTATTTGGACTATTACAAGGTGGATATGAATGTGTCTTTCTTTTCAGAAGTGTATCCATGCAGCTAAAAGGCTTGAATTATAATCTCATGCAAATACACTCATACTAATCAAATTATCACCACAATCACAAAACAAAGCAACACTTTTTAAAGTCTAACAAGCAGGGGCCATTTTGTTGAACTTTAAAATAATGCAGTCAAAAAAGAAGAGACTGTTAATCCCACCTCTCAGCCGAAACTGAACTATTCTGAATGTTCTCCTGTTCAAGCTGAGAGTTTTTATACATTTGTTGCTAAAGTATAAGCTAATTATTTAGTCATGTATCTTATTGAGTAGTGACAATGAAACTCTGGAGGAGAACATCCATCCATCCATCCCTTTTACATAATGATTATTCTGCATGTGGTCACGGGGGAGCCTGGAGCCTATCCCAGGGAACTCAAGGAACAAGGCAGGGTGCCAACAAATCCCAAGACACAATCACACATCCAGTCACACACTACAAACAATTTGGAAATGCCAATCAGCCAACAACACATGTCTTTGAACTGGGGGAGGAAACCGGAGTACCCAGAGGAAACCCCAGGAACACAGGGAGAATATGCAAACTCTGTGCACACAGGGCGGAGGCGGGACTCAGACCCCTAACCCCGGAGGTGTGAGGTAAACGTCCTAACCACTAAGCCTCTATTCCCCCTGCAGGAGAACATGCAATGCGTAATAAGAATTTCATTGCATATTGTACAACTGTATTTCATGTACGCATGAAAATAAACTTGAAATGAATTAAAGCAAAACAGAATGAAAGTTTGGACACATGGATGGATACTAAATGTATGTATAGTCACTAGGTCAGTATGCAGTGTGTGCTAACTTAAAAACTCATGTGTTGGCAGTTGTGTGACCAAGATTTCAGGAACAGTCGGTGAGTCAATGTGCAGTGTCATCACCACAAATCATCTGAATCAAGCCAGAATCAAGCACAGTGCCAAATTAGCATAATTTATCATAACCATATAAAACTTGCCAAACTAATATTTGTATTGAATTAATGCATAGGCATGCTCTCTCCCTCTCTCTCTTTCTCTCTCTCCCTCTCTCTCTCTCATAGCGTGTGTTTGAATTGTGTGTGTGTGTGTGTGTGTGTGTGTGTGTGTGTGTGTGTGTTTAATGAAACTGAACAGCATTCTCTTGTGGCTTGTCTTCTCAGCTCAGCTGAACTCATTCCCACCCTGCCATCATAGACTGCATGGAGAATCAGCACTCTCCAGTGTCTCATTTAGAGCTTTTATCTTTTCACTCTCCATAAAACATAATAAAATATGTCAAGCAACCTCAAATTCAACTCCATTTGGTAATGCGTATTTGCATTGCTGTTCAGTTGTGAGGGAATATACTACAGTTCATTAATATATTTTTCAACTATGTCGGCATTTTCTTTTAAATAAGGGAGTTTCCACTGATAATTTAAGAAACGTGCAATATTGTAATATAACATTTTGTATTTGAGTTATTAGAAAGATGCATAATAGAAGTGTTTGTATATATGTAAATAAAACAATTCAATAAATCATTCAATGGGTGAACAGTTCATGAGTTCAGACTCCTGTCACACACTTCACATTTCCCATTCCACACACACTACACACACGTCTTATTAACTGCTTCTACCTGCCTGTGTGTGTGTGTGTGTGTGTGTGTGTGTGTGTGCATTTCAGATATTATGCTGAAACGTTTGTTGATCTCTCATTTATGTGAGTTCTTTAAGAAAAGAACATAGTAAAAATAAAATTAAAATAGGAAATGCATGTTTACATTTTAATGTCAATACACAGAGACATTGAGAATCAGCAGATGCAATGCAGCATCAGCAGAAATAGTGTTATTAGGCAAAACTACAGGTGCTGCTTTTTCTACTGAGTAAACTACTCATATTTTTTTCAAAAATATGCTAAAACAAATCTCAGGAGAAGAAGACAGTTAATAAGAAGACAGGTAAACCTATTAAATGCTATTATTGCAATTGTATTTTGCAAAGCATTAAAACAAAACATCAAGATTATTCACTCAGATTTACAGTTTTATTTACAGTTTTATTGGCACATATTTTACTGGTTAATGCTGGTTATCATACTTTTTTTTTACATCTTAAAGACAGTCCACAGATTTTTGCTTTGTCTGGGGGTTGAAAATATGATATTTGGCACAGTTAAACACTTTATCAAAGTATTTCAACATAACCACATATTCAATAGGTGACATGTTTGGCCAAGTCAACACAGTGTGTAAATCACAAATATGGATGGTGATATCACTAAAATGTCAGTGATAGTAATATAACCTAATGACAATAATCCAAAGGAGATGAAAAAAAAAAAAAGATGGCAGTTTTTTCCTAGGGGGGCAATTTTTGTAATTTGCTGTAGCTGCCTGGAACTCCCCATCCCTGTAGATAGATAGATATGCTTTAGTCTTGGAAATGAGAATTTCTTATAAGATATTGCTTTAATTAACCTAATAGGCTACAGAAAATAATGTGGATATAGACGATCTTATTGGATGCTATATGAAGGCAATAGCAAAGATTACCTAAATGTGCAAGGCGTGTTCCTTTGTGTGCTGCAGTGATTTCCCCTGTCTGTGTGTAATGGGGCTAAACTGAGTTAAATGTGGTTATTAAATGCCAGAAAGGCCATTGTTTGTTCCTTTGTTTTCTGTTCCCGTTTGCTCTTTTTTCTAGAGTTGCAGGTGATCTGGGAGAGTTGGAGTACCTACTAATCTTCAAGAAGAAGCCCTCACAGTTGGAGGAACATTGCATTTAAAATGTTTGCCTCCTTAGTCCCCTGTAATTAGACTTACCAACCTTTACTACATGTCGTTTGTGCAGATGTTTTGGTCATACACTGTTGCTGCTTCTCACTTTAGAATCAGAGAAAAAAAAACATTATTTCTATCACAGAAAGAACTAGAAAATTGTGATTAGTACACGCTACATGATGGACATTTTTTGTAGGTGTGTTCATTTAAAAGGAACATTTGGAAATGGAACATTAAAACAGTAATATCTAATATCACATTGGTATATGTAAGCCTGCCTGCCTGGTTACAATTTTTTTCTTGCAGTTTTCATCTGTAAACAAACATATAAATACATCAAATAAGGAAAATAAGAGGGCAGAGTATGCACAAATTTACACTGGCCTGTTGGACCACTGCTCCAGAGGTAGAAGTTGAATAAACCAGGTTAGAAGACAGGTGCTATGCACCAGACATTCAGTTTTTGCTAGACTACCCTTTTTCTTTTGATTTTGGTTTTTAGCTATACAGTATTACACACTGTGATAAGGGTTTTGTTGTTGTTTTGTTTTGTTAATTTATTTTCTTTGCTGCCTTCACAGTTCTTTTTGCCTTAGGCTTGCCTTCTACAGCATTTTTATTGTGTTTTAGGGCTGTAGGGAAGACCACCACTGTCAAGTCCAAGACCAGGACTATTTGAGATTGGGTCAGCACCAAGTCTTAAAGGGGTCAAGGCCAAGTCAAGAGTGAGCCCAATGAAAGCAAGACCGAGTCAAGATCAACACCGAAAACCATCAAATTTCAAGCCTTCATTTCAATTAGTTGGCTTTATTTCTGCATTGGAGCCAATGATTAGGTTGTTGTTCTCTTACTTCTTAGCAAACTTTGCACATTCAAAAAAAAAAGACAACATGAACATTATTTTTTTACAAACTCTTGCATGAGACCAAGACAGTGTTAGTGAGACCAATGCCCAAAACTGATACAAATTCAAGTACAAATAACAATAAATCTGAGAAAAGTCTGAGTCAATAAAAAAAAAGAAGGGAAAAAAAACATCTTGTGACCAGACTCGAGTCTCTACAGCCCTACTTGGCTGGTTGTATTTGTTCCAATGCATTGTATCTCTGTAATTGTTGTTTGTAGTAGATGATTGTTAGAATAAAGACTCGCCCAATACTGTATCTGAAACACACAACATCACACTATTTTTGTTAGTCTCCCTGCCTGTAGCGATCATCCAGAGATGTAACATGTATGTAGGTGGATTGGTGACTTCAAATTGGTGCATGGTGCCCTGTGCCCTTGTGCCTGGATGCACCATGACTCTGTCCAGTATAGAGCAGTTACTGAATGAATAAATGAATAAATGTTTGGACTACTGCATGTCCATGATAGACATTAGGTGTGATTATACCTCGCATATAACCCCCATCAGGAACTCTATCACAATCAGACTGTGTATATGAAGCACAAAGCCTAAAACACATTCAGTGCAAATGCAGGGTACATTCGATGCTGCTGCAGCAGTACAACAATAAGTCTTTTTTTATTGATATTGACATTTGACATTAATGTTGATATTAACATTCATGCAGTCATTTAAGCCTTACAGTAAATCTAGCTACTTACACTATTCTGGGTTTAAATCATGTGTAAACATAGTCAATATCTGTTATCATCCAAGTTATGCGACCATCCCAATATTCAACCCAGACCTACAATACGTATGTGCTTCTGTATGTGCTAGGTTGTGGAGATGATCCTATAATACTATTAAGATGTGAATATCCCAAAACAAAACCATCTAATATCATACAATTCCCTATAGCTAGGTAAAGTTAAAGAATATCCCTTTGCAAAGCTATTAATTAAGCTAGCTAGCAAAGGCAAGATACACCTTGTTTGGATGTGATCCAACAATTTAACTTGCTTTTACCACAGTTAATGTGGTACATCTAGCTTTCCGAGTCTAATGACAACAATATTACTATTAGGCATACTATGATTTGGTAGTAGCCCAACCCTTTCTTCAAAGGTGAAGCATCACAACTAGGAGTAAATCTGGCGGAAATAAAATTAATTTCACAAACTTCTAATTTCATAAACTGTAATGAAGTCAGGTAATTACTTAGGGGACAACTGAACTGGCTGAATTCATTTATATACTAATTTTTATACAACCAAATGTAAGTGATTGCATGGTAATTATACTTTTTAAATTATATCTTTTTTTACCCTGAATTATTTAGTCAGGCTTTAAAAGACTATGGCCTCTCTGATAATGTCACACTAATCAGCAAGAAGTGTTTCATGACAGATAGCAGCTCAAACACAGCTCTGCTAATTGTGTGTTCATTTTCATATAGGAAATTGTTCCACAGCTAGGCTGTCCCATTTCACATGTTGTCCCCAACTTATCTGACTTCACACTTTACACTGAACAAAACCAAATAAAAAAAATGTATGAAATAAGTTTGTAAGTGTATGAATGGGTGTGTGAATGTGATGCGATGGATTAGTACCCTGTCCAGGGTGTACCCCGCATTGTACCCGATGCTCCCTGGGATAGGCTCCAGGTTCCCCGTGACTCTGTAGGATAAGTGGTATAGAAGATGGATGGATGGATGGATGGATAAATAGACCACTCTAATGGTCTATTTTTATTTCTATATATTGACTTTGCCTCAAGGAAGGCCTTGAGGGTTTTTTCGTATAGATTTTTTTCTGTATCTGTAATAAAATATTTTCACTTTGTATTTGAGAAAGTGTGGGGGTTGTCTGTTTTTCTTAGGGCTGTCATTACATCTCTCATATCATGGCAGAATTTATAACTGCTTTGTGCTGTTTCTTCTGGATAATGGTAGCATGAATGCATCCCTCAAGTTAGCAGTAGAACCTCTCCATGGCTCTATTTGCAACCAGAAGAAACAACAGTAATGCAATCCTTAATGCTTTGTTATTCCTGAATTGGTACAAGAGAGCTGAAATGAAAAGAATAACAGTGTCAGGAGAAGTTTTGGAGACAGTTAAAGATAAAACTGGCCAATTAACGTAACAGACTAAAAGCATGTTTTAATGTTTTTTTATGTAGTTATAGGTGGCGGGTTCAAATTGAATTACTGTGGTGTTCATTTCTGTTCTTACTATCTGAAAATGACATTCAGCCGACACACATGACATGCTGAGAAAATAGAGAAGGCCTTATTGTCCTTGACAGCCAGGGCAAATCACAGATATTGTGTGGTTTGTGCTTCACCTAGGTGGATCTTGTGTGCAATATGATATCAGCCTGGCTCACTTGTTCATTAAAACACAGAGACAAAGATAGGTCTTACATTTCTCGCAAACTAAATCATAAACTTCATACATATTAAGTTAACAAAAACCTGTCTAACCCACACCCCAAACCTTAACTGCTTTTAACGTTTCATACCTTTTCAGTCATAATAATTCTTAGAAATTTGTGATTTGAGACCATTTTACCATGGCAAGTTTTCTGCTTTTGTGCTAATTCATCTAGCCCTTATCCATAATTTACTGAAGGGTTGGTGTGCACACAAACACACTGAAACTACTTAAAAATTATTCATTAAAATATAAGTCTTTCCTGAAAGCCTCTATACGTAACACATTACCTACAGCATTGTTTAATGAGGCAGCTGCCCCAGTCATTAGTCATAGTGTACTTCATGAATCAATTCATAGATCATCTTTTTTAATTACTTCTGTCCTGTGGGTTTTTTGTTTGCTTTTTTGTATACAAGCTCTTTTTAAAAAATCTATGTAAGAAATTTGGTTACATAAATATTAAAAAAGACACCAAACTCATCAGATTTAAAAAATTACACAACAGATGTTGTGTACAACTTTGCATATTGTATATGCAATAATGTAGCTTAGCCTGTGCATTTGTAATCTACACATGTGATGTCTATATTGGGAATACTGTGTATTATGGTGGGAATACACCTTATATAGGATGCAGTGCACACACTCATTCACACACTCATTCACACCTAGGGCCAATTTATCTTACAGGCATGTTTTTAGGAGCTGAAAGGAAACCAAAAAAAGCATGCACAGAAACTCCACACTGAGAGTAATCCAAGTTCCAGGGACCCTGGACCCTGTGAGACAGCAAAACTACCCACTACATTACCACACTGCTATGTGCAATTATGTTTCAGTTTATAGATAAGTCATTCTTTTAATTCTAGCATTATAGTATTTTTGTATAATTTGTACTATAATAAACTGACAGAAATATCCCATTTTATACAGTTATGACTCAGATGTTACAGCTTTACCAAAGGTTACACAGAACTGTTTGAATGTTGCTAAATGGTGCTTTTTCCGAGTGTATGAAATTGTTTAGCATTGGGAGACCCAGTCCAATTCAATTTACTTACTATTATCAGACTAGACATTTATTAGTCATATTCTGTATGGGTTACCAAATGCATACATATTGGTTTTAAAAGATTAAAAAGCAAAGAGAATGTTTACTTAATTTTGTTGTACAGCTACTGATTCTGAAATATGCTGGTAATGCTGGTACCTGTAAAAATGTACTAAAAGCAAAACCGTTTTGATTTTCAAATTTAGAAACTAGACAATTAATACTTAAAATTTATAGTACATCATACATAGATGATGTGATAATGATGACTGAGAGATTACTGGGAGACACATTATCGACAGGATTCAAGTTAATTAACTGCTGCTTTTAATTACTGTAGGCTAGTTTCTTATTTGGCAAGCATCAATCCACTTTTATGTTTTTTTTTTCCTGTCAGTGTTTCTCTAGACTTAGGGATTCTGTAAAGGTTAGAGAACATGCAGGTTTTGAAGATGTAGCTTCGTAATCCCATGAGTATGACTGCAGGGGCTCTATTCTGCTGTTTTTCCATGCAGCTCTTTTTTTTAACTTAATTGCAATCAGGCTATCAAAGAAAGTCCCAGCATGGAGGATGGCATTCAGTGCAGAGAGAAGCACATAGACACTCAAAAAGAGCATACTTTTCAATTATATCCACAATCTTACTGATCCTGAAATGTTCACTGGTCTGTAATTACTCTGAACGAGACGACACCCTGAGCAAGATCTAGCGAGAACAAAAATCTGTGAGCTGACAATCAGAGAACATTTGCTCACTGTTTCACATGGTGCTTGTCTTACATCAATAGACATCTTCCCCAATGAGTCAAGCTTTGTCATCTAAAGCAGCAGCCCTTGTCAGAGCTATAAAGGAAGCGTACAAAAATGTTTAGGCTAGCATGTGCTGAGCTCAGGGGTTTACCCATTACACCAGCATCCTACTTTTGAAATGTTGCAGAAAACAAACAAGATGAATTATTATCCTTCAAATAAAGTCATTTTAGTGCATTGTATAGTGGGCCTGCCAGAGTTGATGCAGGACTAGCAGAAGATTTGCCAGTGTTAGATACTTTATTCTATACAAACCAAAAATCTCAAGCCTCATCCTGCATCAGTATTCTTCTCCTTGCCAGAGGAGTGCAGTCAGGAATTTTTGGTAAAAAAAATGTAGGCAAGATATCTCTGAACCCAAGATAAACAGAACATGAGCCGTGTTGAGCACACCCTGTCCTGAAAGTGGTTGTGTAGTATTATTTCTTTTTAAAGGGTTTTCTACTAATGAAAACTACAGGTTTTGCTAAACTGAAAAATGTTTGTCTTTTGCTTATACCACAGCGCTGTGGAATTCTCGATTCTGATTGGCTGACGGATGTTCTGAGGTGTGCAATTATTTTTCAGTAAATGCACAGTTAAAGTAGTTCCAGTCAGGTCTTGACTGCATTACAGTTCCATATCACTTCGCCAAGTTAACTGAAATAATGGAAATGTAAGCCTGCTGTCCACCACAGCACACAGAGCTACAGAAACAACAAACAAAATGACAGAATGTTTTTATTTTCCAGGAATATTTAAGGAATAATTGATGAAAGGGTGTTGAATTATTAGAAAAATAATGCTCACTCGAGGTGGTAATGTGGCCAGGAGGCGAAGCGGAGGCTTGAGCCATTGATATGCAGTTATTGGAGAGAGAGAGAATAAGAAAAATGAGAGAGCATGAGAGAGCGTGTGGGATTGCAGTAATAAGACAGAAAAGCCGGTGAACATCTATCAATATTTATTTAATTATTCATTGTATTTTCTGCAGTAATAAAAAATGAGAAACCCTGTGAACAATAAGGCCTATCAATATTATTTATTTATTTGTCCTATTTTTATATTATCAGTATGAAATGGAGAAAAAAAACTGTGAACACTCTCTCTCTCTCTCTCTCTCTCTCTCTCTCTCTCCAATAACTGCATATCAATGGCTTAAGCCTCCATTATTAGCTCTAAAATGACTGTTTGGAATTAGCAACGGAGGCTTGAGATGGGATGTGTAATAAATTAGTTCCACACACAATAGTGTTTTAAGGACAAAAACCTGACAAATGTCTTGAAATAAAACATATGAACAATGTCTTGAGATGTGGTAACTGTGGTGTAAGTGAAATAATTGACTCCAGTCTGTTGAATTATTACAAAATAAAAATAGTGCAATATTTTCTAATAATTCAACAGCCTGACGTCAATTATTCCTTACATATACACTGGATATAAAAAGTATAAACGCCCCTGTTAAAATTTTATTTTTTATCTAAAACTAAATCAAGATAAATAATGTCATATCTTTTCCCTCCTTTAATTAGACATGACAAATAACAAAATTCAAGTGAAAGACAAATAGAAAGAAAAGAAAAAGAAAAAAAAATACATTAACCTGGTTGCATAACTGTGCATATTCCTGAACAAATACTTTGTTAAAGCATCTTTTTTTTTTTTCTTGTAATACAACACTCAGACTATTTTGGTAAGAGTCTACAAACATAGCACACCTTAATTTGCCAATTTTATTCCATTCTTCATTGTAAAAATGCTCCAGATCTATCAAACTGTGAGAGGATCTCCTGTGCACAGCACTCTTCAAGTCTTTCTACCGTTTTCAGTAGAATTTAGATATGGGGTCTGACTGGGCCATTCCAAAATGTCATTTGTTGTCTTTGTTGACTTGAATTTGGGATTTGGGTCATTGCCATGCTGGAATGTGAACATTCTCTTACTCTTTAGCTGTCTAACAGAGGCCTGAGATTTTTTTTTTCTCAAAATAGATGACCCAGCTGAAGAGAAGCAGCCCAGAGCATGATGTTGCCACCGCCATGCTTCATTATGGGTATGGTGTTCTTTGATTGACAAGGTATCTTCTTTAGCAGCAAACATATCTTTCAGAATTAAGCCCAAAAAGTCCTAACATATTTTGTCACATAGTTTGGGGTGATTGTATGTATGTTTTCACAAAATTTAGGTGGGTTTTGTTTCATGAGAAAGGGTTTCCGTCTAGCCACCCTACACCCTAGCCCAGATATAGGCCAGAGACATAGCCCAGGCAGAATTTGCTAGATATTCCAGCAGCACTTTTAATGTTGCCGTATGTCTCTTGGCAGTCTCCCTGATAAGGTGTTGTCTTGTCTTTCATCACTTTGGAGGCATTTCCTGTTCTTGGTAATGTCACTGTGGTTCCCCCATTTTCTTGGTAATGTCACTGAGGTTCCATGGTACATCTAATGTTTTGGAAATTCTTCTGTACCCTTCCCTAGATTGATAGCGTTCCACAACGAGACCCGTGCATGCTGTGTCAGCTCTTTGCAGACCATGGATTCATTTGAATTAGAATTAGAATCACTTGAATTCTATTGTTGCTCTTAAAGGTGGAAAAAAGATTTGACATGATTTCTCTTGGTTTCATTTTTTTACATCACAACATTCTGCAGTTCAACCAGTAAGTCTGGTTACATCCAAAAGTGAAAAGGATGAGTTCCACTGAAAGACACCCTACCAAGCTCTACATTTATAACCATATCTACTTATGGAAAAACAACATTACTGACAAATTTCATAGTATTATAAGTTTATAATGGAGAATGAGTTATTACTTTAATTATTAGCATCATTCACATCAGTCTTTCTCTCTCATCACCTGAGGTTAAAGTCACTAAACTTGAGCTTCATTACCATCTTTTCACTGTTCATGCTAACATTGGTGGGGAAGTAATAACTGATGAATTCAGACAGTTCTGTTTGCTGAATTTCTTTGTTAAACTGGCTTCTTACCCAACATGATCATTGCAGGCAGATGACAAGCAAAGCTAAGAAAGAGTAAATAAAAGCATCTTCATTTCGTTTTGGTAAAAAGATTTGTTTTCTTAAAGTACAGATATCAAAGTTAAAAAAAAAAAAAAATTGGTCAGCTTTGACTTTTTGTTAATACTGCCACAGAAATGTGTTCGTTGATCTTGTGACATTTTATTACATAACAGTGTTTGTACATTTTTGTAAAGGTCATGTAAAGGTCATTACTATATTAAAATTTAAAAGTAAATATAATCTTCTAAATAAAGTGTTGTTTTGTATACATATTAATGTATACATTGGTTGTTCATAGATGGTGAAATTGGTTCAGTTTGAAAAGTGCTTTAGTTTAAAAAGGTAAATATACATTTGAAATGTCCATTTGATGAATGTCCATATAATGAAATAGCCTCTTGAATTGATCCTTTATACTAGTTAAGTGTTAAAGATAGGCATTAAATTGTTTGAGAAATTGAAGGCAGTTGGATTTCCCAGAATGTTTGCCAAGAGGGCTACATTATCCTGGCTCTTTTGGCCGGATCTGCACTACTCTACACTCTTCTGAAACCTAATTTAGGCTTTTCATTTGGCCCACATCCTTCTCACAGTCAAGTAAGATGAGCTAGAAAGTTTAATGACATTATTAACATCAGAATGAAAACTGGATCCATGAGCAGCACTAATTAATGTCACTGAGGGTTTGAGCACTTTTACCTCTCTCCAATCCAACACATTCTTTACAAGAAGAGTCATAAGTAGTAGATTAATTCAGTGGACTCTCATCTAATCCTTCATTTCTTTGTTTTCCCATTCCTCTAGTTCTCCATTGCTTTTTGGACTAACACTTCCTAGGAAAGAAAAAAAAAATGATGGGATGAACAGCTTGGTCTGTTCAGACTGGATTTAATGGAACTTTGAAAGCAAGTGTGGGCTGCTTCCAGGGAGACTCTGAGGAGAAAAAGCTGTGCTAAAGTCACTATGGCTGCAGATGTTACAATTATCAAAAGGAGAATAATATACAACTGCTGCCACATTTCCCTGCCTAACAGAGAGACTTCCTGCTCTATTGCTAGACCAAATGCTACAGCCCTTAGCAATTTTGTGTGTTTGCATGTGTGAATGTGTGTGAACATGTGTGTGCATATAGTATGGGCATTTTAGGGTATTGTGTGTAAGAGAGAAAGAAACAAAGAAAAAATTTGAAAGACAGAGTGTGCTTTCCAGATGGTGCTTAGAAACAAAACTAATTTCCCTTAATCACAGTTTTGGCCTCAGGACTTTCGGCAAATGTTACACTCTGCTCCTTCATGGGTGTGTTTTTTGTTGTCTGTTTGTTCCATGTTCGACAATCCAGATGCATGTATCACTTCAACTGTTTTAACTTCCTTTCTCTGCCATATACTGGTACCTGCTACATCATTGTTCAGCTGACAAAGAGACTGTCAGGATGGAAAGTGTTGCCAGCTTGCTCACTCTAGCTTTGTTTTTATCCCACTTGTATTTCAAGCCTTAAACCTTGATTCTCTTATCATTTGGCTTATTGACTAGTTATTACAAAACCCTGGGGTTAGAATGTTTTGCTTGATATTCATGTACAGTATTTGAGTCTGTTTGTATATGTTTGTATATGTTTATCATAAAGGATAGTTGGTATTTTGTTTGTTGTTGCAAATGAATAGTTTGTTAAATAGGTAGATTTAAATAGGTGAGCTCCCAAGTGGTACAAGAGTAAAGCGGTCACCCTATCATCAGGAGATCATGACGATGCCACAGCCATCAGTGGCAGGAAGTCCAAGAGAGCAAAATTGGCCATGCTGTCTGGGTGGGAGGGATGTTTTTATTTTCTCCCTGTCAATCAGAGAAACACTGGCCAATTGTGGCCATCTGTGAGTTCATGAATGCGGAAGATGGCTGTTAATGCATTCCTCCAAGTGTGTACAGCTGCACTGTAATGTGGCAGTATGAAAAGGTGCATTGGCCTATATCATGTGGCTCAGCGAAACCATGTGCTAGACTTCCTAGTTGGAAGTCATGTGATAGTGGAGAGCTGGTTAGTGGGTGGGAATTGCCAAATTACCAAATTGGGAGAAAATGGGGTAAAAACTAATATGAAGTATGGGGAAAACTTTAAATGCAGAGTCCATTCATGTTCACTCACTCAGTTTCAGTAACTGCTTTATCCTGGACAGGTCATAGTGTAACCAGAGCCCATCCCTGGAACACACCCTGGATATGACTCTAGGGGTTCCTGTTAATATTCAACCTGCTAATTCACACACACACACACACACACACACACACACACACACACACACACACAAATACACTATCTCTCTCTCTCTCTCTCCCTCCCTCTCTCTCTCTCCCTCTCTCACTCTTGCTTACATGCTAGTAACACTGTGAACTGTGGACTGGGCAATAACAACTAAACCAGAACCATTCCAGAAACATTCTTGTTCTATTTTACAGGATGTGCTTTCAGTTTTTCTGAATAGTCATGAATACTGCACTGGTTACAGCATCCCCACTCTTTAAACATACTCAACCCATTTGATGAACAGATAATGGACATTTCAAGCACTAATTAATAGGTATTCCTGGGTTGTCTCTTCCTCTCACATGCTAAATGTAAGTCTATCCACAATTATGTATTTGTACAGATTTAATTTTTAAAAATAAAAGTTATTTTATAAAATACATTTTCAACATGTCTCAAATAATGTACAGTTTACCGAGGCAGTTAAGTTCTGAAGGTTCTAATACATGATCTTAATGTTCTCGTGCAAGGGTGTAAATCCCAGCAGTAATTTAAAATAACATGACAAACTTTCTAGTTTATTTTTATTCTCTAGGGGAAGTACCAGTGGAACATTATGGTGTATTGCAACATAAGAAACATTTTGTTCAAATGAATGAGCAAACTAGATGTACTAGATGTACTATAACACTATATCACCACATGCTTTACTTATGACTACTAGACTTTTTGGAGTTAACTGCATGGATCCAGTGAATTAAGAAAATCATTTCAATTCAGGTGGAAGAAAATAGTATCACAATGACATGTGGATATGTGGAGAAATTCACTCAGGCTATAAAAGCACATGAACATACTTAGGTTAAGGTTAGAAAATGTTTTTGGGTGGCCATAGCTTTTGTAATAACTTATTATGCATCAAATTTTATTGAATGAAAATTCTGCTTTAAATGTTATTTGGGTATCATTGCAAGCAGCCTTTCAGCCCAAGATCTGAATTAGATAATCTATAATTGAACTGAATGAATTTAAATCAAATTAACCCTAATCCTGCTAGCTACAAATAGTACATTTATTACATGACTCAGAAAAGTTAAGTGAGTTTTATTGTTTCTGGGATTTTTTTTTTTTTAACCTGTTCCAATTTCAGATGGTATTTCAAAAGTACACTTTGTTTTTTCATTTCTCAAAGTCATTGTGTATCCTTGAACTCTTCAGTAATCCCTCTGGTCTCTTTCTCAAGTTGCCATATTAGCTTCCAAAGTCTTGTTTTGGTTAAACTGCTGTTACTGTCTATAGTTAGTTATTATCACACAAAGCTACACATAGACACATGGTCGGTTTACACACACATCCAAACTCATTAAATGCCACTTGTCATTTGACTTAAATATCACTCTTCTTAATGTCCCAGAGACAATAAAAATGGGGCTGTAAATTGCCAGAAGGAAGAGAAAGTTCAGACATAAAAATGCAAATGCCGCAGATTTACTTCTATAATATCTCACTGGTCTTTACCAGAGTATCATCAAGAGAACATATATGTACTATGATTAAAATGAAGCCATATTCATCAGTGACCATATGCAGCAGCTGTAAGGCTGTATATCCATAGCAGAACTCGGGGTACATTATTAGCCAAAATTCCTAAACATAGTCTAGCTTTAGCTGTAGATTTCGTTCCTAACACCCACTCCTTCACATCACTATGAGCTATCTCTTCTCTCATAAGTCTTCATTAAGAGCCTCTTGCTGGATCATGGAATCAGAGCAACTGCCAAGACCATGTCCCAGGGACAATTAGCTCATATTGTACAATAACATAATGTTCCGTGTAGCTCAGAGGCAAAAGCACATGTAATGCCGAGGCTAAAGATAATGCCAGAGCACAGCAAATGAAAAAAGCATCCATTGTTCTGGTGAGTTGAAAGTGAAACCACTTTTACTTGGCAGAATGACAGACCCTTGTCCCAGCCACTGCACACATGATTTATCAAGTATGCCAATTCCAAACTTTAATTAAATAAGTATTTCATTATTGTTGCATCAAATACCTCGTAATTGTTTTGAACACATTCTTTATTTGGTACCGATATACCAAGTAGTTGTATTTTTAAGGCCCATACAAACAGTGGAAATGCCAAGAAACAATTTTATCCCTGAGGAAGTAGAGCAGACTTCAGTCGATCAGTTTAGTCTTCTGCAGCACAAGAGACCTTTTCAAGAGAGACCATTTTTAAGTCTAATTAAAGTTGATCTCCATAACATCAGCAAAACAACAGCCAGTACTGTATGTGTAGAGTAGTGTATTATAGCTTTTCCTTTAATGATATACCATTTGTCATGCCACATTTAAATACAAATCATAAATGAAACATATATAGACTTGTGTTGTTATAATTGAGCAGGTAGTGTTGGTTCCTCACAGCTCCAGAACCTGATGTTTGATCTTTATACCAGGTTATTTCTCACCACCTTCTAAAATTATGTCAGTGGATTGGCTACTCTAAGTTGGCCAAAGTTGTGTGAGTATGCGTGTGTAATGCCCTGTGATGGACTGGCATTATGTCCAGGGTATATTCCTGCCTTCGGCCAAGTGTTCCAGGAATAGGTTTTATATCCATCACTACGTTGACCAGGTAACAACAGTTACTATCGTTAAGATAAACAAGATAAACACTTTCTCAACCCATTAGTTAGAATATATATATGGTCCAAGTGAAACGATTCATTTTCTTCAGAGAACTCCACTACCTAGAGAAAAGCAAACAAGCAGCTGTTTATTGTGGGTTTTTCAACACAGTCTCATGATTTCAAGTTTATAACAATTTGTATGTATGAAAACTTATCTAGGTTATGGTTTTGTCATTAGGTTACATTTTCCTTACTATTTGATTTGCATGAAATTACATAAAATCCAACCACACCACCCTCATTAGAATTTTGTGAATCCGACCCCCCCCCCCCAACAATCCCCCTTACAAGCAAAAAACCCTGCATATATTACAGTATTATTTTACCAACCTATACCGATACTATTAAAGAGCATGAAAAAAGAAGAGAAAGAGAGAGCCAAAGGTCAAGATAACAGTGCATTCTGTAAATCTGTCATGCACAGTGGTATATGAGGAGGGAAAACCCTCTTCATGACTATACAAAGCCAATAGTCATCCGAGATGGATGGATGCTAACAAGGAAACAATGCAAATGAAATCTGCAATCTGCTGGCAAGCTGAGGCAACCCTCTGATTCTGTCACCTTTTACCGCATGGCAAGTCACTGCTTCTGCCAAGTACTGTACACACTTGCAGAGGCGTGGGTAGGACAGGTCACATGAGAGTCATGCAGAGATAAACAGCATGGTCTAGAAACCCCGACAAGACTAAACAAGTGGTGTGTCGACATATGATCTGCTCTGGAGATTAATGGCGTATTTAGACCAGTAGTGCATTTCAATCCTCAGCTATATCAGTGTTTCACGTCTTTCTTTTGCAGATAAATTCCTATGTCCTAGATGGGTTTTATTAAGGACACACTTGGATAATGTTGGTTTTTTTTTTTTTTTGTAACAGGTGTACAGAAGGGTTTGCTTTGCACTAAATCTGATTTTTGTGTTTGCTGATCAGGCAGCTGTGTGAACGTGTGAGGCTGTTTGCGCAGTAAAATCACTGCCTCTGCACTGCTGTGTGACAGGCTGGTTATGATGCAGATTCTAGGTGAGAAGAAAGAAGCTGTCAGGTGTGGGCAACTGCATCCAACAGAGCCCCAGTACCTAATGACGGCTACTTTAATGAGAGCTGATACATGATGAATGTGGCCATATGGTCAGACAGCCTGCATGAGCCAGGAGCACACTTATCTTTTAGCATTCGCCAAGGTAAGGGAACGATACAGCTCTAAAGTAACTGGAACAGCAGGGAGAGGATGTGACCTTCAGCCACCCAGTGGAGGCTCACTGTTCTGCCTGTAGTTCACAAAGGTCTGACTGCTCTAAATGAACTCTTAATGTTCATCTGCTTGTTTAAATGAGATATTAGTGCTGACTCCAGCGTAACCTGTAACTCATTGGTTGATGGTTAATTGCCTATCATTTTGCTCTTTTCCAAAACAGTAGGTTTGATGCATTTCACATTTCAAAATGTCAGAATAATGAGGAGTACTTTATGAAATGATATCATTTTCTATTTATCACACAATTTGAACTTTATGTAGTCATTTGTACAGAAGCCATCTATATGTATATTAGGATTGGATTAAGTTAAAAATTGACCTGACGTCTTTACTCTCACTTTCTTGGAACACTGAGTATTGAGGTACTCAATACTGCAGGTCAGTTTATCACAGAAATAAATATACTAAGCAAAAAAAGAAACATATTCTTACATTCAACTGTTTCTATTTCCGGCAAATTTCTTAACAAGTGTAAATATTTGTATTAACATAAAAAGATTCAACAACTGAGACATAAACTGAACAAGTTTCACAGACATTAGACGAACAGAAATGGAATAATGAGTCCCTGAACAAAGGGGGGGTCAATATAAAAAGTAACAGTCAGTATGTGGTGTGTCTGGCCACCAGCTGCTTTAAGTACTACAGAGCATCTCATCCTCATGGACTGCACCAGATTTGTCAGTTCTTGCTGTGAGATGTTACTCCACTCTTCCACCAAGGCATTTGCAAGTTCTCAATCACGTCAGGAGGGACACATGTTTTTTTCCACTGCAAGGACAATCAGCTGTCCTTCCTGTCTCCCTGTAGCACTATCTTAGGCGTCTTACATTACAGACATTGCAGTTTATTGCTCTGGCCACATCTGCACTCCTCATGCCTCCCTGCAGCAGGTCTATGGCATGTTCACGCAGGTGAGCAGGAACCCTAGACATCTTTCTTCTGGTGTTTTTCAGAGTCAGTAGAAAGGTCTCTTTAGTGTCCTAAGTTATTGTAACTGTGACCTTAATTGCCTACCACCTGTAAACTGTTAGTGTCTTAAGGACTGTTCCACAGGTTCATGTGCAAAAATTGTTTATGGTTCATTGAACAAGCATGAAAAACATTGTTTAAACCCTTTCCAATAAAGATCTGTAAAGCTTATTTGGATTTTACAAAATTATCTTTAAAATACAGTCTCCTGAAAAAGGGACGTTTCTTTTTTTGCTGAGTATACATTACACACTTCACCATGACGCATTATAGCAGAGCACCCTCTTGAGAACATACAGTAATGTAAAGTTCAAAAGTTTAAAGTTAAATGGTTTGAAAATTGTATCTCAAAATATTTCAGAATTATCTAATGTCCCGTGCTTCAGAACTCCATCTGCACATATTAATCCACAGTATTTTCATTGGACAGGTTTTTACTTCTGCACTTTACCAATCTGGAATGAGTGCTCTTCATTAAAAGAGCAATTTGTTCACTCAGCCACGGGTGACCAAAGGAGCATGGCGACTGTTAGTCTGGTCAAGCTTTTACATTTGTTTTTCATCCATTTTGTGATTGATTTGCAAATTACTGACCTGATGTAGTTACGCACCTAGCTGAACACATTTCATGCTTCTGTGCACCGATAGGACCATTGCATAGAAATGATAGAGAGATCATTCCATTCTACTGTGTGCAAACAGCATATGCTCATGGGTAAATTTTATGTTCATATCAAATTCTTTTTTCCACAGTCATACATTTATAATACAGTTCACACTGTGTATTAAGTAGAGAACGGAGGAACTTTTTACAAAGTGAGATACTGTGCAATCACATGTGGTTACACTAAAAACCTTCATATTTAACAGCATCCACAAGACTAACTGGCATTTCAATCAAATCAGGACTTCTCTCAATCATTTCTCTCTGCTGTTCTCAGACTTCCCCATAATTCTGTTCAGCCAGGCTTTATAACTTTCTCTACATATCTGTGTGCATGTGTAAGAGACAGAAAATGAGAGAGAGAGAGCGAGAGAGAGAGAGAGAGAGAGAGAGAGAGAGAGAGAGAGGAATGCAGAAAGTGAGAAAAAGAAGTGACAGAATGACAGGGTTATTCAGCTATATCAGAGTGGCTGAAGCCATATGCTGTCCCTGCTCGAATTTCCCCTGCTTGCCTATTCTGGTGCTCTGTGCTTGAGACACACACTAAGGGTATATGAGCGGTGCCACATTGTCTTCTCACACCAGATGTTATCATGCTGTATAATTGGCCTAGCAAAAACAAAGGAAGGGACTGGAATGCCCTGCCCACAATAGCAGTGCAAAGTTCTCCTTAGCCCGGCGACTCAGAAACAACTCCAACAGAAAACCAAATTAAAGCTTTTCCATACTTCCCGCAATCAAATGGGTCCATGAACTTTCCACATGAGAAGTGTATTCTGCCACTAGGTTGACTACCAATGTTTGAGCATGTTTGGGGTTATGGGGCACGGTCAAAAACTGTATCAAAAACTTCCTGAGACCCCAGAGAGCATCAATCCTTCAACTGTCGGAGACCTGTTCCTTATTTTAATGCAATAACCTTTCGATCAGTTTCCCATGAATTGGATTTCCTCGCCTCAAGTTTCTTGTTATTGTAAGAATTAGGATATTTACACAGCCATCCTGTGCAGACTCCACTGCTCGAGCCATTAAAAAATTTTGTGAAGAAACAAAGTAGGAGGCAAAAGGGGAAATGTGCCACTATATCCACTTAATCTTTATTTCACAAGAAAACATTTGGACTTGATATTTCTAAGGTCATGATCCACTGTACTTTCAAGACAACATTTTTATGCTTTCAATTCTTAAAGCATATGAACCCGACCATAATTAGGTGTCCTAATTCAGGTTTGCCCTAGTGAAATCAAAGACAAATACTCATTCCACTCAACACCCTGCACTGCCACATGTTGTAAATGTGAATGATATTTTAGATCTGTGTATGATCTATGGCAATGAGCCCTTTTATTGTTGCTGGACCTTAATAACTTCCAGTAGATGCTTAAAGTAGTGCTCTTTTATACAAGTTATGCATCACGCTTGTCATGTAATTCAGTTAAGTGCATATTTGCTATTGCATATCTCAGTGCAACAAATCTTTGTGTGCTTATATTCTGTTTATCTTTTTCATTTAGCATATCTGTATGGATAACTGTGGTTAAATGTGTGTTGGTTTTTGTGCTGGCTGTACTGTGCGGAACAGTTTCAAAGACACAAATTGACCCCCAAACTTGGTACTCCAGAATATCCAGTAGGTGTAAACATCAGTGGCAACACACTTCCATTACCGCTTAAAGTGCCTTAGTAAAAGCATCATCTCATAACAGGCATCTGAGATGTTAAAAACACTTACTGTCTTAATGATAACTGTAGATGATGAACCTTAAATGAACACTTATTTATGATGAAACTTGTTGGCCTAGAGCATACTGTGGATATTTATATCTCATAACACTTTACTAAACATTTAAACTGGGGTAACTGATGTGAGTAAGTAGACATACAAGTTATTCATTTGATACAGGTCCTCTAAAATCAAGTACTGCTAGCATACATATAAACACAGGTAGAGCACCAGCTGACTCGAATACAGTAGTTGTTGGAAAATGGCCTGTGTAAAAGCAGTTTAATTTAAGACTGATAAAAAATCAGTAATATTGAAAAACTCGGGGGGAGGGGCTGGGGGTGAGGGTTGGGGGGGGGGGCTGGGGGATACAAACTATCTTTTGTGTTAACACAAAGTGACTCTTGAGGTAACAGTAATTTAAAAAGTAAATCATTAGTAGTCTACTGAAGTAATTACTTTGTGGCCCCTTTTAAGGACAATTTCAAGATTGAATAATAAATCTTTAATACAACAATTTATGTGCAATATGCAGTTTAGTCAGCTACCTGCTATTTAATAAATGCATTCTTTTATAGACTGTGCAGGCACGTAGACAGAGAACACAATACAATTAGTATCTGCTTCAGGACAAAACAGCAAGATAGTATTTGCAGATCACTATACATAGAGTGTAGTATTTTTATATAGCCATTTGGAATCCTCTACAATGTGCAGGGTGTGCAAGGCAACACAAAATCAGTATGCACAGCTAAAACTTTTTTTAAACACATGACTGATCACATTACAGTTCATATGAATTTCTTATGCAAACTCTTATACTTATGCGTCAGTATAACACTAACCAGCTTTGTCGATCTCTAAAACCTCTTACCTACTGCAGAGATCCTCTCACAAAGAAAAACCTCAAACTACATGGGATCTTCAAGAAACGGTAACAGCATGTTTTCAAGGGATTTATATGGACAGGATGTGGTTAGCTTCAATTTAACCTGTTTCAGATTATAGATTCACCATAGAGAACCATAGTAGTGGACCCAGTTAAAATGATAGCCATCTTTGTGATATGGATTGCCTAAAACTGTTAGCTAAAATCCAAACCTAAGTCACTGAACCTAAAATCCTGCTTTGTGGTATACCACTGAACTCACACATAACGTAGTGGAATAATTGGGAACAACCACCAAACAGAAGCCATTGCTGGCCTTAAATTGTATCTAGCCTGCCTATATAGCCTATATAGCCTGGATATGTAATTAGTTTAGGATTGATGTAATTCACCACACCTTCTGAAACCTGCTAAGTAGCTACTGTAACTAGCAGAAAAAAATGGCTTAGGATTGCAGTAAGAAATGTAAAAGCTCACAAAATGCTGACAGAAAATAAGAGTTGTAGATAGCGAAAAAGGAACAGGCAATCACAAGGAAGCATGAGTTAGGAAAAGAACAGGATGCAATGCCAAATTAAGAAAAGTGGGACACAAGTGTGTTAATAACAGGTATAATCAGTATGGAAAGCAATGGGGGTCAAAACCTGACAGCGACCCCCCTACCTGCACCACGAGCAACGAGTTTGGGATGGGACATAAAACAAAATTATAGTCAGTGACAGGGACAGAAATGGAATAAGATACTGAGAAACAGCCAAGAAAACAGACTGAGGGGATGAAACAGACAATGCAAAACACACAGGACCTGAAACTGAGAAAGTGGAAGGAACAGATGCTATTATACTAACCTACTGGAGTGGTCTGGAATAGCACACAGAAAATGATCAGGACCTGACACTGGATGAGGTTCCTGAATTACACATAACACAAGGGAAAGCTGATCAGGGGCTGATCCTCATACAGAAGAATGCTCAGGGGTTCATCATGGCTATGAGGAGTGCTAGAGCGCATTACAGGGGAGACATTACAATGCCTGATATTCAGTGAAAAAATGAACTGATGACTGAAGGTTGGGAGGAAACAGGACTTAAATCTAATTCAGGGGTTGGGACTAATGGAGGAAACTACTAATGGAGGAAGCTGTTCCTAACAACACAGTAACAGGAATCATTCCAGCCTCAAGGTCAGGAGCTGGGACAGGCACCAGATCAAAACCAGGTGATTGTCTAGGCCCTGGAAAAGATCAGAGACTGACGTTAAAACAAATATGGTACCAGAGCTAAGGCTTAATTATAAGCTAGACGATGCACAGAGGTTGAACTAGGAGTATGAACAGATAGAAAGGTGCTTAGGTAGAGAAAGAAGCTACGCTGAAAGCTTGAGTACAATTAAAGATTAAAACTAGTTTTGTGCATAAACAGAGACAATGCAAAAAACAGATACTGTAGGAAATAGGGCTATTTTATGATAATAACAGAGAACTAAAATGTTATTATATCTATAGATGCAAGAAGCGAGGAACAGACATAGAGCTAGAGCTTGACGCAAAAGTACAAACTAGGCTGAAAACAGGAGCAATGGTATGAAGCTAACAGTAGCAACACAGACATCATTAGTACTGGAACCATAAACTGGGTGCTAATGGAGCTGGCCACTGTAATAGAAATTACAGCTAGACACAGAAACATATTCTTAGGAATAACAATTGCAGCCAGACAGGAGCCCATAGCAGTTGCCAGTGAGGAGGTGAAGTCCAAAGAGCTGCTTGGAGGAGAACCTGTGTCCGAAGGGCTGATTGAAGGTGAGGCTGGGCCTGAAGAGCTGTATTTGAAGTGAGGCATTATCTGCATTCTCACGCTCTCTTGACAACAGGGTGAACTCTTTTCTGTTGCGCCACTTGGGAGCCCTGTAATTGTTGTGTTTTGACAAGACCACACCAGTTGGATGGTGAAGGTATTCTTCTGTAATCACTCTGGAGTTCATGACCCTTGGACGGCTGGATGAGTGGTTGTTATAAAATCTTGATTTCCTTTCATGTAAACATGGTATGTGTGTTTGTCTGTGAGTGTGTGTTGCATGTGGTATACAGAGAGAGAATGACCCAGTAAACAATGGGATGGACAAATGTGGAATTGGCTCTGGTCTTCATGTGTTAGAGAATGCAGCAAAAGGACAAAAGGTACAAAAAACAAATGATTTCAGAAGAGAGCAGAAGAACATTTAAAAACAAACTGTATTGTCTTACAGTATGTTCTTATTAGCAATACTCTTTCTTGCAGTGCCTTGCTTGTTGGTGTCTTTGCTTGTTGGTATCTTTATTCAAGTCTCCCTACTAGCATAGACAAGTACTTTTGGCAGTCACTCCGCATAAAAGCACCTGCCATAAAAGTGCCATAAATGTAAATGTAAGTGAAGTAGAGTGTGTTGTGAGACAGAGTTCAGGCCTTCTATGAGCTGGTGCAGAATATCTCCCAACTAACTCCAGTCACTGCTCACCAGTGTTAAAAATGAACCTTACACTTGACCATTTTAATTTATGACAGCGCAGTCCATGTTCACGTAGTTTTCCTGCATTATCCTTTGAAATGTAGGCATAATATCTTGAATACTTGACGAGACCTACAGTATATAACAATCACTATCACTAGTGATACCACAAACTGGACCTACTGTATATAACCATCTGACACCACAAATTATGTGTAACATAGCTTGAACAAAATGAAAAACTGTTGAGATGATCTACAGTGTGGGATGGAACTGCGACCCATCGGTGCACGGCACAATTCAGAAACCAGACTGCATTTCAGTATGATAACACTGCCTCCTGTTGTTGGAATACAGTAGTGCAAAATCTACAAATAAAGACTAGTGTTTTACACTGTTTAGGTTCTGGCACAAACCTCCATAGAATACAGTCGAAAAAACAAAGCAAAACAAAACAAAAAAACAAAGTAGCCCCTGGGTAAGTTGTGGTAGGTCTTGCTGCTGTTTTGTGATTAGATTTCCCAGCATGCCTAGTTCTGTGTTATTAAGGAGGTTTCCACAGTTTGTGTTCTGTTGAGCTTTTAGTTACATGCAGTCATTTTTTAAACTGCCAACCTCATGTCTCATATTTATCTTCCTTGTGTTCTGTAATCCATTTTGTTTGCTTGCATCATGTGTCTATATAATAGACTTTTGACATATCACATACTTTGACCATAACTGCATTTTAATTCAAAGGACATTTTCAGATCAGTGCATTGTTGCTTCATCTTCTAGATGCGACAGCAGTATTTTTCTTGTCTGTTATTATATGTTTTTGTGCATTTTTCCTGCCGACATTTTGCGTAAACTGCAGAGGTAACTTCAAGGTGGAATGCCTTATTAAGGGCATTAATTCGGTAAAGAATAATACAGTATAAGATATAAGATTCATTGTCAACTTAATAACACTTCTGGCCTGAGTACTTCTTAATTTTAGGGTAGCAAAGTATTGGGGCAATTTAATTGACAGTGTTTTTTTTGTGTGTGTGTGTGTGTGTGTGTGTGTGAGTACCTTTTGGAAAGATTAAAGATGTCATCTCTAATCAGTAACACTAACTGCACCTTATTAAGTGTTCATAAAGGTTCATTGGAGCAGTATTTGGAGTTAGCATGGTAGGACATTACACAGAACACATTCTTATAGCGCAATGCAAGAGATGATTTCATATTCATCTAATGATGTGTGACAGCGACCAGTGAGAGCAGAGCTGATCTCAGCAGGATGTCTTGAATTTCAGGGGAACTCAGGAGATGATTAAAGAAAGTGATTCTATGCCATTGTTGTCCTCTGCAGAGTTCCCTAGGTGTTTTTACCCCTTTCTGCTTCTCCTGTTTTAATCAGTTGGATCTATTTACAAAGTCTGCATCTCATGAATAATTGCACAACGCTTCAGGACAGAAACACTGTAATTTCACCAGGACTCTCTTGATATATATATATATATATTGTCATGAATGATTTACAAAGAAAGAGGGAAGAAAAGTTTCTGATTATTCTGTAGATTTACAAACCTGCATCACATCCATTTTTCTCTCTCCAATATCAGTATGTGTACAATATACAGTATCTACAGTTTATGCAGTTTTGTAATTATGCCACCATAGCAGGCTGTAACTGCACACCAGCAGGATTTGGGTCACGATTTATTGTATGGGAGCAGCAACACAACAATTAGCATAATAGCTTTGGTGAGCTTATGGCCTTCTATATTTTGCCTGCTGATTGGCTTGTAAATTATTTTTATATTATTATTATATTTTTTTTTTAGCAAATAGGAGACAATGAATGAGGGGAGGCAATTTGATGTTTCAAGTCATGATTATTTTTGAAATTTGTTGTAATGAATCTCTGGATTGTTCAGACTGGCAGTAGTGCAAACGAGCACTTAATTTAGAAACTAAACATGAACATGCATTTTAATGGCATCATTTGCATACATTACATTGTACTAAATGTGATGTACTAACATACTGGAGTGCACAGGATTAATTGGAAGGCTGACCTGCTATCCAGTTTAGAAGATGATGTTGGCATCTACTTATCCTCTATACCTTTCTTGACTGCTTAACTTTAACCCATCAAGTGCTCTTTTTTGTGTCAAGTCTGCTTTTAGAAGTGCATGAGAAATATAGTGTATGTAAACTTAAAGCTTTGCTCAGGGACTTCTGTAGCTGGTTTTGATGGAAAATTTCTTTGTATTGAGAAACTACCTATTTCCCCTTACATTTGTTCTTTGAGAAGGCTGAGGTGTTTCACTGTTTATGTCAGATGTTTGTCACGGATTAATTGGAGACAGATGCAAGTGCGGAATATTTAATTAAATATGAAACACATGAGAACAGGACAAAGACAACAAAGCAAACACAAGCACGGGATATACGTGAACATGTTTGCTGAAAAAACAACAGAAACCAGCACAGAAATTTGAATGGTTTCCATTACACATACCATTACAAACCATCAGATAACCATTAAACTCACTACCATTACCATTATTGGTCCTTAATGGTATCCACTAGACATAACATGCCACCAGTAGAAGGCAACAAATTACCAGTAAAGACCCACAGGTACCATTACAGTTTACATTAAAACCAATACAATTCCCATTATAACCATTAAAACCATTACAAATTCTATGAGGGTTTCCATTGTTTTTTTTGCAGGGATGGCATGGATTCGACAACATATAATGACACTACTCACAACAGACGCTAGACAAGCCCTGCCTCCAAATTGGCATATTATCTGTACTAAAATCTATCTGAGATGAGAATTAGTGTGTCAATTGGGATGCAGGGAAGGAGTTCTACACAAACATGGCTTAAATACTGGTGCTCACTGTGCATAAATGTGGTTCAGGTGTTTGTGAGCATGTGACGTGGTCCGTGATGTGAACGTGTGGAGAGCAATGTCTGATGAATCTGATGTGGTGTTGTAGTCCCACGCAGCTATTGTATGGGGTTAGAATTGTTTCATAATTCCAAGTAAATAGATTACGATCCACAAATAAATGTAGTGAGATTTCCAAAAATTAAACAGATTCACCAATGCATTGAATCAGATCCACAAATATATGTTAGTAGTTTCACAAAAATAAATTAAAATGACAAATACATTTTTAAAAAATTATTTACAAATATGTTTTTATGTCACAAACACAACTCTGCCTTGCATTCATTTGTGGATCACGTCCTGTGCATTTGTGGATTTTGAAACGTTTCTAGCGTCCAACCACAAATAGTTGAACTCCGCCCACCGTCTACTCAAGCCAATCGGAAAACCGCATTGCACTGACCAATCGTAGCACGTTCTCGCTCCAACCAATCATGTTTTGTTTTACAATCAGTAGGGGAACAGAGTCATATTGCACCGAACTCACATATTATGAAGGCTCTCCAACATGGTCGATCAGGAGGAATGACGACAGAAGAGTGGTTCTAACCATCTAACAGCATCACTGTAACAACATCTAAAAGAAAACAAGCACCGGTATGGGTCATAAATTCTTTATTTTAAGGGAATATATGTGTTTTCACCAGTGTTTCCTGCATCACTACCTAGGGTTATCTGGAAAAGATGGGATTGGCAAGAAAATGTTGCCCTCACAGGCAGCCTGCCAAAACACAGTGCAACCAGTGTCATTCAATTCACGGGCTAATGATTACATTCTCTAAACGAACTATGCTAAAAGACTCAGGAACCTTAGGAGTTACTGGTTTGAATCAGTCTAACGAATCCTTACTGAATCAGTGAATCAATCATTACTAATCCATCAGACCACTCATCTATAATAACAGTGCATTTATGACCCATAACGTTGCTGGTTTTCTTTTAGATGCTGTTAGATGTTATATGCGAGTCCGGTGCAATATGACTCTTTTTCTGTCCTGACTGTGAAACAAAAGGTGATTGGTTGGAGTGAGAACATGCTACGACTGGTCAGTGCAATGTGGCGGTGTGAGGAATTAGCCCGGGGAAGGGCGGCGTACAGACCCACAGGAGGCAGAAGAACGTTCACAAACGGTGGTTTATTGGTGCAAGGGTGAAGTGAGTGGGTTGTGAGGGGATGAGTGCGGGGCTTGTGGAGGCGTGACTGCCTGTGTAGCCTACTCGTGGCGGAGGCGGGATTCCCGAGACGGGGGCGAGGGTTTTCCCGGGCCGGCGTCCTCCGTAGGTGGGACTCTCACCACCCGGCGATCTCGTCCGCGCTTGCACCTTTTGTGGGGGGAGAGAGAGAGGGAGAGAGAGAGAGAGAGAGATTAGCGTGGGGCGTGAGGTTACCGTCGTGCTCGGTGATTGCGAGTCGCTATGTCGCTGGAAAACACGCACGGAGTCCGTCTTGTCGCTACGGTCTTCTCTTCTCCCGTACGGCCGGAAGCACGCCCTTTTATCCTCCTCCGCCGTCGCCTGAGTGGTGGAATTTCTCCGTTGGGTCCGCCAATCGCTGGCCGGCGTCGCGTCAGTCCCGCCCTGCCACGGCGGTCCTTCCGGCTGGCGGAATGTTCGGCACGAAGCTGCCCACGTCGTGCCGGTGCAGCAGTTGGAGAAGGAGCGATTTCCTTCTTGTGTGCGCCGGCTCTCTGCCCGTCACGACAGTACCCCCCCCTCAGCTCCGAGCCTACTGCCGCTCGGTGGTGGGCCCAGAGGGTGTCTCGTCGTGAGAGCCCATCCGCGTTACCATGCTGGGCCCCCGCCCGGTGCTTAACCTGAAAGGAGAAGTCTTGTAAGGCGAGGAACCAGCGGGTTACCCGGGCGTTGGTGTCCTTCGCCTTGGCCATCCACTGCAGGGGGGCGTGGTCCGTTATGAGGACGAAGTGCCTGCCTGCCAGGTAGTATCTCAGCTCCTCGATGGCCCATTTTATCGCCAGTGCCTCCCACTCGACTGCCGCATACTTCCTCTCGGCCGGGGACAGCTTCCGGCTGATATAGAGGACCGGGTGTTCTTCCCCGTCGAAGGTCTGGGAGAGGACGGCGCCCAGCCCGGTCTCGGATGCATCAGTATGCACGGTGAACGGGAGGTCAAAGTCCGGGTTGCGGAGTACCGGCGCGCTGGTGAGGGCCCCTTTTAGGGCCTGGAAGGCCCTTTCTGCGTCGGCTGTCCACCTGACCTGGTCTGGCTGACCCTTCTTTGTAAGGTCTGAGAGGGGAGAGGCTACAGCAGAAAAATTAGGCACGAACCTGCGGTAGTAGCCCGCCAATCCCAAGAAGGCACGTACCTGCTTTTTCGATGTCGGACGCGGGTAGCCCTTCACAGCCTCGATCTTCTTTAGTTGGGGCTTCAGCATTCCCCGTCCGATGCGGTATCCCAGGTACTGGGCTTCCGTCAGCCCTAGGTGGCACTTCTTTGGGTTGGCAGTCAGGCCGGCCGCCCGGAGTGCTTTCAGGACCTCCCTGAGGTGGAACAGGTGGTCGGCCCAGGTGGAGGAGTGGATGACCACGTCGTCCAGGTAGGCCGCTGCAAACTGCCGGTGGGGCCGCAGGAGGATGTCCATTAGCTGCTGGAACGTGGCGGGCGCCCCGTGCAGCCCAAAGGGGAGAACCCGATACTGCCAGTGGCCGGTGGCCGTGCTAAAGGCCGTCTTGGGCCTTGCCTCCGGTGTGAGCGCCACTTGCCAGTAGCCTTTGGTGAGGTCCAGGGTCGATATGAATCGGGCTCTCCCCAGCCTCTCGACAAAGTCGTCCACTCTGGGGAGGGGGTAGCTGTCGAACTCTGACACCTGGTTCAGCCTCCGGAAGTCGTTGCATAGCCTCATGCTCCCATCCGGCTTCGGCACGACGACGATGGGGCTGGACCAGGGGCTGCTGGACTCCTCGATGACGTGGTCCCGCAGCATGCGACTGACTTCCTCCTCGATGGCCTGGCGTCGAGCCTCGGGGACACGGTAGGGCCTTTGTCTCACCACTACACCGGGAGGAGTCTTGATTTCATGCTGGACCAGCTGGGTCATCCCCGGGGTAGCCGAAAACACATCTGCGAACTGGTCGATCAGCTCGGTAAGCTCCTGTCTTTGGGCGGGGGTGAGGTCCTCCCCTAGGCCGACCAAGGTACCCTTGCCCCGGTCCGAGTCCTGAGCTGCGAACGCCGACACCACCGGGGCTGGTTCCACCCATTTTTTCAGCAGGTTTACATGGTATAGCTTCTCGTCCGTCCGCTTACCGGGCTGCTGCAGGCGGTAGTTGACCGGGCCCCGGCGCTCGAGGACGGTATATGGACCTTGCCACCGGGCGAGGAACTTGCAGGCGCTGCTGGGCACTAACAGGAGGACCCGATCCCCCGGCTGGAATTCCCGGGGCTGTGCGGGGCGGTTGTATACCTTCTTCTGCTCCTCCTGCGCCGCGTGCATGTGCTCCCGGACCATGGGGCCCACCCTGTCAATCCTTGCTTGCATGTCCTGCACGTACTCGACGACGGAGCGGAAGGGGGATGGTTGCTCCTCCCAGGCTTCGCGGGCCACGTCCAACAATCCCCGCGGGCGCCGCCCGAACAGGAGCTCGAAGGGCGTGAAGCCCGTGGACGCCTGGGGGCATTCCCGAACGGCGAAAGGTACGTAGGGGAGGAGGAGGTCCCAGCTCCTTCCCTCCTCGTCCACCACCCGGCGCAGCATCCGCTTGAGGGTCTGATTGAACCTCTCGACCAGCCCGTCGGTTTGGGGGTGGTAGACCGACGTCCGGAGGTGCTTTACCTGCAACAGACGACACAAATCCGCCATTAGCTTCGAGACAAAAGGCGTACCTTGGTCGGTCAGAACGTCCTTGGGGATCCCCACTCGACTGAAGAGGAGTACCAGCTCCCTGGCGATGTTTTGCGAGGTGGCCTTGCGGAGCGGCACCGCCTCGGGGTACCGCGTGGCGTAGTCGATGAGGACCAGGATGTATTCATGGCCCCGGGCAGACTTGGGTAGGGGCCCCACGAGATCCATGCCCACTCGCTCAAACGGGACGCCGATAATGGGCAGGGGGATCAGGGGCGCTGGCGGGGGCCTCCGCGGGGCCGTGCGCTGGCACTGCGGGCACTGTTGGCAAAAGGCCCGGACCTCCGCATCCATCCCGGGCCACACGAAGCGGTCCCGCAGCTTCTCCAGGGTATTTCGGGCCCCCAGGTGGCCGCCGAGTGGATGGGTGTGGGCTAGGTGCAATAAGATGGCCGTCTTGGGTCGGGGCACCACCAGTAGGTCCACCTGCTCCCCGCGGCGGCAGGCCCGTTGGTAGAGGAGCCCCCCTCGGACGAGGAAGTACGATGTGGGGAGCCTCAGGTCTGGACTCTGGTCGACCCCCTCTATCACCCGTACCTGAGCCCAGCAGTGCTTCAGCCGGTCGTCCTCCTTCTGCTCCTGGCCGAACTTCCCCTCTCGGTTCACCTGGGGAAAGACAGACGACAGAGAGTTAGTAGCTTGGGGGGTCTTACCTTCCGTGGTGGCCTCTCCGTCGTCCTGGGCCAGGTAGGCCGGCCGGGCCGGGGTCCCCTTCGTACATCGCCACAATCTCCGGGGCTCGGCTCTCAGTACCACCAGGAGTCCTGGCCAGTCTCGTCCCAGGAGGAGGGGCACGGGGAGTTTGGGGACGATTCCGACCTGGAGGGGCCAGGTGCCGGCTTCGCCCCGGATCTGGACCTCGGCTGAGGGGACTTCCCGGGTGTCCCCATGGACGCAGGTCACGGTGAGCGTCCCCCTTGGGCGGCGCTCCTCAGGCAGGATGGAGGGCCGGGCGAGGGTCACCGTGCTCCCGGTGTCCAGCAGGGCGGTTACCGGTCTCCCTTCGACCCACACCGTCAAGGAGGGTGCCTCCGGCGGTTGCTGCTGATGGAGGGCGCAGCCTGCCAGCCATGGTTTTGTAAGCAGCCGGGCGGCTTCCCTCTCCGGCTCTGTAGGCATGGGCTCGTCTCGGGGGTGTTCACAAGTGGGCGCCCTCTGGGGGTTCCTCCAGGTGCGGGGCCGGGTCTGGCGGTCGGACCGGGGGCCCGGGGCACCGGGGGGCCGATCGAGGTGCTGCTGCTCCCCGGGGTCGAGCTCCAGGGTGGCCAAGGTTCGCTCCAGGACAGTTAGGAGTTCCTGGGGTGTAGTTGGGGCGTGTGCCCCCACGGCCTGTCTCTCTGCCCGGGGTAGCGCCCTCAGGAAACGGTCGACCGCCACTTTCTCCGCCACCTCCGAGGCGGTATGCCGATCCGGCCGGAGCCATCGTTTGGTGGTCCGGATGAGGGCGTTCATCTGGCAACGTGGTCGGGCCCCTGGTCGATAAACCCAGCGATGGAATTCAGCAGCAGCCTGGCCAGGGGTTCGGCCACACCATGCCAGGACTCCCTCCTTCATCGCCAGGTAGTCCGCGGCCTCCTCCGGCTCGAGGGCATAGTAGGCTGTTCGGGCCTCTCCCGTGAGCAGTGGACCAAGGGCGCGTGGCCAGTCGTCACGGTCCCACCCCTCCCGGCGGGCGATACTCTCGAAGGCTTCGAAGTACGCCTCGAGGTCCTCTTCGGGGCCGAGGGGGGGTAGTAGGCGGCGGGTCTCGCTTCTTGCGTCGGGGAGAGGCACGGAGGCGGCGGGGGTCTCAGTCCTCATGGCGATCAGTGTCTGTGTGGCGACCTGAAGGCTCTCGGCGAGCTGCTGCGTCACAGCGTGCTGCTGGAGGCTCGTCTCCAGCAGGTGTTGCAGGGCATGGTCCATTTTGGGGGGGGGGTTGGTATTTATTTATTTATTTATTTTTCTCTCTCTCTTTGTTTGTTTTTTTTTTTCTATTTTTTTTTATTATTATTATTATTTTAAATTTATTAATTTATTTATTTTTTCTCTCTCTCTCTCTTTTTTTTTTTTTTTTTTTTTTTACGTTGGTGGTAGGCGAGCCTGTACTATGCCCGCATCCTCCACCAGTGTGAGGAATTAGCCCGGGGAAGGGCGGCGTACAGACCCACAGGAGGCAGAAGAACGTTCACAAACGGTGGTTTATTGGTGCAAGGGTGAAGTGAGTGGGTTGTGAGGGGATGAGTGCGGGGCTTGTGGAGGCGTGACTGCCGGTGTAGCCTACTCGTGGCGGAGGCGGGATTCCGAGACGGGGGCGAGGGTTTTCCCGGGCCGGCGTCCTCCGTAGGTGGGACTCTCACCACCCGGCGATCTCGTCCGCGCTTGCACCTTTTGTGGGGGGAGAGAGAGAGGGAGAGAGAGAGAGAGAGAGATTAGCGTGGGGCGTGAGGTTACCGTCGTGCTCGGTGATTGCGAGTCGCTATGTCGCTGGAAAACACGCACGGAGTCCGTCTTGTCGCTACGGTCTTCTCTTCTCCCGTACGGCCGGAAGCGCGCCCTTTTATCCTCCTCCGCCGTCGCCTGAGTGGTGGAATTTCTCCGTTGGGTCCGCCAATCGCTGGCCGGCGTCGCGTCAGTCCCGCCCCGCCGCGGCGGTCCTTCCGGCTGGCGGAATGTTCGGCACGAAGCTGCCCACGTCGTGCTGGTGCGGCAGTTGGAGAAGGAGCGATTTCCTTCTTGTGTGCGCCGGCTCTCTGCCCGTTGCGACAGGCGGTTATCCGATTGGCTTGAGTAGACTGTGGGTGGAGTCCAACTATTTGTGGATTTGTGTGCACTCTTGACGCTAGAAATGTTTCAAAATCCACAAAATGCGTGCAGCAAAATCCACAAATGCACAGGACGCGATCCATAAATGAATGCAGGGCAGAGTTATGTTTGTGACATAAAAACATATTTGTAAAAAAAAAAAAAAAAAAAAAATTTATTTATTTGCAAATCTCATTTTATTTATTTGACAAGTTCATTTATTTTTGTGAATCTACTAACATTTATTTGTGGATCTCATTCAATGTATTTGTTCATTTGTTTAATTTTTGTAAATCTCACTATATTTATTTATGAATCATAATCTATTTCTTTGGAATTGTGAAAGAATTCTAATCCCATACTATTGGCACTAACCTGACAACATTCATTTTGTAGTTCAGAGCTAAAATATTTATTTAAAATAAATCACACTACCCCTGTGCCTTGCACAAATTTGTATTGTCCTTAATATAACATACTGTATATTCAAAAGAAATTTGAATGTGTGTGTGTGTGTGTGTGTGTGTGTGTATACATACACTAGGGCTGTGTGTGCTAGGGCAGTGCAGGAAGGCACATCTCCTATCTGCATAATTGCTCTCAGTCAGTGGAACACCAAATCCCATAAAGGGATATCTCTAGGTAGTAATAAAATAAGGAAGGGCAAATCATGTTTTAAAAATTCCCAGCAGGCCCAAAATGTTGTTCCGGTTGAGATCATACTATGATTTCATGGCAGGAAAAAAAAATACTAAGAATATGTGAATATAGTAGTATATACGTTGTGACGACGTCACATGGCACGTCTTGGCCCAAATCTGGGCCAAAAATTGCAAGCTTTTCTGAATATTGTGGCTTTGCTTGATTTTGCATTCACTTCTGCAATCGCAAAACCCTGGCTAATTCATAATCATGGATGTCCAAGGGACTGTGAATATTACCCATAATGCATTGTGTACATAGATCAGTTTAAAACACAGAGCAAAGTAAGATTTAAACATCTGTAAACATATCTTGTGAAAAATAAATAAACAAATAACTAACTAACTAACTAAATAAACAAATAAAACACTATTTATAAGTTATTAATGCAATCCCTTAATTTTTATTAACCCAAGTACTAAATTTAACATCTTTACATCTCAAACAACTAGATTTAAAAAACTGTTCTTTTATCATTCAAATCCTAACTAACTCTGATATTATTTATTATGACATTATTAATAAAGCACAGCTATCAAGTGGAGGCATGATCACTGAGGAACAAAATGGTTTCCTTCTTGTCTTTAAGTCTGCAATATCTGATCATGTATCATCTGTGATTAATTTTCTGGTCATTCTGTGTTACTTGGGGACAAGTGTCTCTGAACAAAATGTCATACATTTTTTCCAAGTAAGAAACTTAATTAGCTAGCACATTAACAACAACAGCAGCAAGAACAAAACAACTTGTATTGTGTGTTTCCAATTGCATGCATGAGCTTGTTGCGTTAAAAGTATTTCCACTTTTCTAATCTTGACATCTATGCTCTTTTGTTTACAAATGATTTTGCAAACACAAGTGCTTGCAGAAAATTAATTCCTCAGACAGTGCACTCATACTGCATTCTAATGAGATCAACGCTATAATGCCTCATCTGCCTTACAGCAGTAAGCAGTGAGCTAGTAAATGGTGAACAGCTTTGCGTTACAGAACATTTTAACAGTCTTCTCTAGAGCCTTCTAAGCTGTATGCTGAAATACATGAGATCTGCTTGACCTCATAAAAGTCTTGAAGGTATTCTAAAGGGAATCCCAACACAAGGTCAAATTGATTTTCTTGCCCCGCAACTCTAGTGTTGGGGGTTCAAATCCTGCCTCCACCCTGTGTGTGCAGAGTTTGCATGTTCTCTTCGTGCTTTGGGGGTTTCCTCCGGGTACTCCGGGTGTGTGTGTGTGTGTGTGTGTGATTGTGCCCTGTGATGGGTTGGCACCTGCCCAGGGTATCCACCGCCTTGTGCACCGGGTCCCTTGGGGTAGGCTGCAGGCTCCCCTGTGAACTTGTTAAGCAGTACAAAAAATGGATCAATAGAAAGGTACAACACTTGTGCTACAGAATATGTACAACAGAAACAGCACACCTAATGTTTCATATCTTTAAACCGGCAAGCGAGAATGTAACCTTTAAGAAAGGCCAGATATATCAAATACTTGCAAATACAGGTGAAAATTTAAGCTAAACATCAGTGGCTCTGTTATGCTGTGGGGGCATTTTGCTGGCATGTTTTGGGTCCTCTTGTCCCCTGTGAAGGGTTACTGCAAATTATTACAAAGTTATTCTGACTGATTATCTTTATGCAATTATGAAATATTTCTATCCAGATGGCTCTGACTCCTCTATACAAATAAAAGTGAATTGATCCAAATTGATGGGAGTGCTCTCTTCTACGATGACAATGTTCCCAACGAAAGGGCATGAGAGCTCATTGAATAGTTTGATGTGTCAGAAAATGATGTACACTTCACAGTAACCAAAGAACAACCCAGTTGAACACTACAGGAAATATTCTGCAATCTGTAAGGCAGTGCTCCCCCCCATCATCACCAAAACACCAGCTGAGGGAATATCTTTGGGAATGTACATATAGAAGGTGTCAACAAAGTGTGTCTAATAAATTGGCAAGTTAGAATATACGGTGCTTTAAAACTCCAGCATAATCCCTGCAGTGGTAGTAGTAATAGTAACTGTAATAGTAGAAATGGTAATATACCACTACATCCTGTAAAGCTACAGTAATAGTAATAGTAGCAGTAGTAGGAGAAGTAGTAACACTAGTAGTAGTAGTAGTAGTAGCAATAATAATACTAGCAGTAGTAGTATAGTAGTATTAGCAATGGTAATACTACACTACATACTGTATAGCTACAATAGTAGTAATAGCAGTAGTAGGAGAAGTAATAACACTACTACTAGTAGTAGTAGTGGTAGTACTAATAATAGTAATAATACTAGAAGTAGTAATAGTAGTAGTAGTAGTAGTGGTGGTAATACTCCACTAAATACTGTATAGCTACAGTAGTAGTAATAGTAGCAGTAGTAGGAGAAGTAGTAATACTACTACTAGTAGTAGGAGTAGTAGTAATACATAGCTACAGTATATCTTGATATTAAATTAGAAAATATGTGTTATTACCAGACAACTTATTTGTAGTAGTAGTAGTAGTAGTAGTAGTAGTAGTAATAATAATAATAATAATAATAATAATAATAATAATAATAATAATAAATACAAAAAGAAAGAAAGAAAAGAAGAAAAACAACTCAGGACTCTAAATACTTATCTTCACAAACCCAGACTTACAACAGAATGAAGAAACAGAGATTTGAAAGACCGCCATGTTGGACTGACGTTATCAGCGAAAGCCGCGCACGCGCACACGCACACGCACACATGAGCACACACACACACACACACACGAGCACACACACACACGCACGCACGCACTCACACGCGCACTCGGCTTTGAACTTGAGAATGGCAAGCAGCGAAAATACACCGGCTACAGACGGCGAGTCTGTTCAAAAAGAGCAAGACACTTATGATAAAAAGTGTATTTTCTGTAAGATTGTGAACGGGGAGATGGACACCGAGCTTCTACACAGCGTGAGTGTTAACCGACTAACATTCATGTTCTTGTAGCTGATTATTTACATGTGAAACTAGCCGTAATGACTTAGCATAACACTAGCTAGCTAACTAACACTGACTGGAATATTTGTTTGATTGGAGAATTATATTATTATCCATTCATTTCTTGTTCGAGGCTCTTGGTTGTCAGTAGGTGCACTGACAGGTGCGTTAAGCCACTCGGCTAGTGCTTTGAGGAGTGGAAGAATTATTTTTATTATTATTTTTTGTGTGGAGGAGGAATTGTGTCAGGAGTGGGGTTTCAGTCAGCTGCCCAATTAATTTTACTGTATTATGAGGTAGTAAATGTACAGAAGTGTATTAACACTGTAGATATTCCTGTAAACTTCATTCCAGCATTAAATCTCCAAAATGTTAGAATAATAACTGGACAGATACTGTATAGTGGGAGGAAAAAAATTAAAGTCCACAGTGCTACTGGAAACTATATATGTTATATATGATTTCAGCTAAAAGTCGGTGAAACCTTAAATTAATTTAACTCTATTTAAATCTTTGGTGTGAAATCTTTTGCATTGAGTTGAATTACATCAAATAATCATTGCCCAGTTGTGTTTTTTATTCATTAATGAATTGCATGCCATGTTTTGTTATTGATTTATATATGTAAAGTTGTGGAACAAGTTATTCTATCACATTGTTACAGCTCTAAAAACGCTTGTTACAGAGAAACCATAAAGCACAAAGTCATGTGTCCGTAGACTTTACTGTGGCAGACAACTTATAGAAACATCTCTAGCTCTGCCCGTGACAAAGCGCTGACTCTGGAGACTCCTTCCATAATGGGTAAATAACAGAAAATATCAACAATGATACAGTTTTCTTTGTTAACTGTTTAAATATGTGTATTATTAAGATCGGAAGAGTACATGGATTGTCATACTATTCCACGTGAATGAGTTGGTACTATAGAAAGGATAATCTATTGTGGTGTGGATTAATATAAACCTGTGATTTGAATTATGGATGGCACTCCTATCTTAAGCAGTGCTGACCAATCAGACTTGAGAATTCAGCAATGCTTTGGTATAAATAAAAGACACCCATTAGGGATGGGCGATATCGATTTTTTGCGATATACCGGTAGAAATTCTCCCCACAATAAGATTGAGTCTTCCTGTGATAATAACGATAAAGCCGTGTTGATGATGTATTTCTGTGTGCGACGGTCCGCGACCCATTCACAGCTCACATGCAGAGTGAAAATAAGTACGGCTGAAGGCGTACGTGAAGCTGAGGAGGAGTTTATTGCTAAACGAGGAGCTACTTTACTTCTACAATCTGGAACTGGTTTGGATACAGAAAAACAGTTTTACTTTTAGATCAGTGTTTGTGTTTCTGAGGCTCTCAAGACTGCATGCAGCTGTCACTTGTAGCTAAAACAGTGGTGAATGGTACTATATTTATATCATCACTGATATCGTTCTCGCAATAAATACCAGAAAATATCGTGATATAGTTTTAAGTCCATATCGCTCTTCCTAATTAAAAGACTGAAATTAAGCACCAGTTAAACTGAGATTGACAGTCAATAAAAATACAATCATCCCACTTATTTAAAATGGAACTTTTAAAGATGTTACAGCATCATTTGATTAGGGCTTCAGTGGACATTGATTTTGAAAACCAATTAATCTATTGATCATTTTTTTTGATTAATAGATTAGTTGGATTCTTTCAAAACCTATTAAACACCAGAAATATTTATTTAAATGATTTCTTTGCAGCATTTGAATCAAGTACTACTACTACAGAACTGTTTTCTAATCTTAATTAAATAACATGTCACTAACTGCAATACACTACTGACATTTCTCATATAAGCTGTGACATCATGAATATCTTATCAAGTGCTAAATATTATTATATATGAAACACTCCGATGAGAATTGATTTTGCTTGCCGTGTGTGCGTGAGGCAAATCATTCCCAGTGTGTGGAATTGATTCCAAAGCTTTCGGTTTGACTCTGTTTCAGTGCGTGGAATCAGTGACTACGTTTACATGGACAGCAGTAATCTAATTATTGACCTTAATCTGAGTAAGATAATAATGTGATTAAGGTGTTTACATGAGTCGCTCTTAGAATACTCATGTCATGTTCCCGTTTTACATGTTTTAGAACATAATTAGATTAACAGCCCGCGTCATTATGTCACCGCGTCACGCCATCCGACGTCCCTCCAGAATTTCACGTATCAACATACAATTCGTCTTCGTTATGGTACCGTATACAGTTTTGGGTGTTTTTATTTATTTTTTTTACGAATGCTTTAAGTGCAGTTAATTATTTGTCATGCTATACGTGCTAATAGACAACTGCTTGAAGCGGTGGGTGTGTCCCAAATCGCGTAGTTACCGTCTATATAGTAGCCGAGATACATGTATTTTCCCCACTACAGGCCTATAGTGGGAAAGTATGCGATTTGGGACACAGCCGAACTCTCTTGTTCACCGTAAAACGTAAAACTGCCGTGTGTGATTGTGTCCTGTCACAAAATGCGGTGAAAACTCCCACATGATGTTCATAATGTGATTAAGGTGTTTACATGTCGCTACTACACGTCCATAATGCGACTAAAACAGGAGTACTCCACCTGTCATAATTAGATTATTGCTTACTTTGATTATGACCTTAATTAGATTAAGGTAAGTAAAAATTGCTGTTTACATGGTAGTTTCTTAATTAGAGTATGGTCTTAATCGGATTAAGAGTGGATTATTGTTGTCCATGTAAACGCAGCTACTGAATCGACTCTCTTTGTGACCAACTACAACGCAGGATGGAGAATTAATCACTTGACACACAGGATATGTTAAAAATATACATTGTGTAAGCTAAGAAATGCTATGCTATTGCTTAACACTGCATAATGCACATGCTTCATGACATGAGTTGTGTTTTGAAGTGAGAAAATATTTGTCTCAAATTAATCATTCATGTTCATTTTCAACCCATCGAGTTGCCATACAAACTTTTTGTGGCCAAAGTACCATGCGATAATGTTTTCTGATAGTTCAGTAAAGATGGATAAATATGACCATTGTGTATTATAGTCAGAAAATTTAATAAGGTAGGACAACGGTAGTTAGTAAACATGGTTTAACAAGGGACATTGTGCTTTCACTGTTTCTCACATTCGCAAAAATGAATGAATTCAAACAAAATATTACTGACATGAGAACACAAGTTATTTCATGAGGCCAACAGCCTAGTGTTAAAGAAAGTTTTCCCATATTTCAGAGCACATTGGTTGGACTGTCTTCTCTGTTCTAATCTAACATGCTCGACCATTTCCATTAAATGTGTTTTTAGTCTAAATGAAGTGTCGTATCATGGGGGCAGTGGTGGCTTGGTGGTTAAGGCTGTGGGTTATTGTTCAGAAAGACGGGGGTTCAAGCCCCAGCGCTGCCAAGCTGCCAGTGTAGGGCCCTCGAGCAAGGCCCTAAACCTCTCTGCTCAAGGGGCACTGTATCATGACTGACCCTGCACTCTGAGCCCAGCTTCCTGACATGCTGGGTTATGCAAAGAAATGAATTTCACTGTACACATGTATATGTGACCAATAAAGACTCATTATCTCATTATCATCATCACAGCATGCTTCATAACACAGGTGGCTTAATCGGTAATCCTTGCCAGCTATTTTTATCAAATGATATCAGTTTTGTTTATTAATTGTTGGAGCACTGCATATGAGAATCCATCTTCAGGGTGTTTCACAGTCATTATCAGGAGCAAGACTGGATCGGAAGCAGACATTCACTGGTCGTAAATAAGTTTCGGTAGCACAAATGATTATTTTAATCATGAACATGTGTATTTTACACAGGTTTTTGTATACTTTATCCTTTCATTGTCCTGAAATTCACTTGTGCAGTTGTGCTGTTCGCTTGTGTGCTACTTGACAGTAAACGATTGTGTTCAGTATCTTAAATTTTACCCAGTAAACTTTCTCTTTTTCTCAGGATGAAGACACGTCATGTTTCAGAGATATAAAACCGGGGGCTCCTCATCACTATCTTGTTGTGCCAACAAAGCACGTAGGGAATTGTAAATCACTTCGCAAAGAACATGTTCCACTAGGTAAATACTCAAGTACTCACAGTACACTGGCTTCAGGGATCCTACATTTTTATTATTGGAGCAATGAATACATTTTATGAAGAGCGGCATTTAATCTGTTTTATTTTCAAACTCTATAAAATAGATCCATCTTTTTTTTTACAGTGTTTTCAGCTCTGTGTATGTCTCTCTTACCTGTTTTTCTTAGTGGAGAAATTGCTGGAAACAGGAAAAGCAGTTCTTCAGAAGAACAACGTCACCGATTTAAATGATGTCAGGTAATTTGAACTGAATTACAAACTTGTATCTGTTTTGTAACATTGCTAGTAAAGTGCTGGTTTGAAGTGTACCATTTGTTTTTCAATATCCTGATCATTTGTATTTTAGGTTTGGTTTTCACTGGCCTCCATTTCATTCTGTTGCACATCTGCACCTCCACGTGTTGGCACCTGCCAGTCAAATGGGCTTCATCTCTCGCTTCATCTACCGCCTAGACTCCTACTGGTTCGTCACGGTGAGAATTCTGAATAGATGATTTGGGGCTTGTTTTTGGAGGTGCCATTGTAAAGTCTGGGACCAATGTTACAGACTGTAAGTGTTCACAGTAGTTTGCATTTGCATCACTCATGCCAAAATACGCAGTTTGTGGAAAAAGTAAGTAAATTCTGTGGTAATGATGTTCTCATTTCAAGACCTGGCAAGAATGGTCTTTCAATCACTCACTTTTTTTTATCATTTCAAATAACAGACCTAGGCATGTGCCAAATTTTCACATCATGGAATTTGCCTAGTGTTATAACTAGTTTTATTTAAAAATAGTAGGCTAGTACTTTAAAACACAGCTTGCCACCTCATAGCTTCAGGGCACCGGCACAATCCTGAGCTCTGGGACCACCATTTCCCCCCCAAAAAATATGTAGGTAGGTGGATTGGCTATGCTAAATTGCCCCTAGATGTGAGTGTGTGTGTGTGTGTGTGTGTGTGTGTGTGTGTGTGTGTGCACAGTGCGACGGACCAGCGTCCAGGATTAATTCCACCTCATGCTCAGTGTTCCCTGGATAGGCTCTGGATCCACGGCAGCCCTGTCCAAGATTAAAGCAGTTACTGAAGAATGAATTTGTGATTGAAGTTAGCTGTCCAAATACTGCCTCTCAAACGGAAAACAGAATGCTGATGATATTTTGAATTTCACGCAGTAACAGCACTACATTAAATGTCATGTTGCATTGTATGTACAAATGCCTATTCAGCGCAATCTTTAACTCATCCCCCCAAACCTAGTGCACATTATACGATTGTAGCCTTCAATTATCCAGCCGCTGACTCATTTTGGCACTCGGAGAGTACACCCCTAGCTCAGCAACTATTTGCTGTGCCCTTCTACAGTGAATGATCCCAATGTAGACTTTCCCAATAATGTAGGCTTACATAATGTGCAGATAATCTAGTTTGGAATATTACACTTGGACTGCTTTTACCATGTGTCTGCACTTCTTTATCAACTGCCTCGCTGTATTTTCCTGACTATTTGACATGGCAACAACTAGTAAATAAATTGGTCTAATTGACTATTGTATACAACACCTAACATGTATTTGAATATATGTATGTATGTATGTATGTATGTATGTATGTATGTGTGTGTGTGTGTGTGTGTATGTATGTATGTATGTATGTATGTATGTATGTGTGTATGTGTGTGTGTATGTATGTGTGTGTGTGTGTGTGTGTGTGTGTGTGTGTGTGTTATGTCCTAATACTGCACAGAGTTGAATAGTTTCTTATAGTCATACTTTTTTCCTCAAAATGTCCCGTTCCACTTTCACTTACCTTAAAATATTAATAAATTTAGTGTATGGCTCACAAATACGCAGTGTGTCCCAAAAGTCTCCATATACGGGACTATGTTTGCCAACACCATGCCAGTTGTGCCTTCGTCAGTGGATGTTCGTGGACGTTCACTTCTCAGTTGGTCTGCAACACTTCCAGTCTTGTTTAATTTGTTAATAAATTTGGCATCAGTGTCGTGTGTGATGTGCTCGCCATGTTTCCTGTTAAAGTCCATCGCAACCTTGTGACTGCTTCCCGATCCAGCCACAAAAATGATTCCAATACGTTCTTTTGTCAAAGGCTTTCTTAAAGGCTATCTGAAAAATGGAACCAAAAAAAAAAAAAAACATTTTGGCACTCATGGTAAATATGAGCAATGAAGGCAGCCTTCTTTGCTCATATTGACCAAGTGTAGTAGCCATTTTGTTGTAATACTGTGGTTAACCTTTGGGTGGCAGTATAAAGAAATGAATAAGTGGGTGCACCTAGGGTAGAAGGAAAGCTGTTTCTGGGAACAGAGGAAGCACACAGTTTTTGACCATGAGTGTGAACGTGTGTGTGTGTGTGTGTGTGTGTGTGTGTGTGTGTGTGTGTGTGTGTGTGTGTGTCTCTTTTCACAGTGTTTGATTTGAACTTGTATTCTATTTGATTGCATTTAATGATGCAAGGTTCAGGTCTGGCTTGAACATGTTTGAACTGTGGAATTAACAAACGACAACATCAAACTAATGGTGAGATTTATTTGTCAAAAGGAACCATTTAAAATAAAAGGTGGACAATGAGCAATGAAGAGAACATTTGCTTTTTTTTGACACGATTCAATTACTTGCTCACTCTTCGAAACCCAATTCACCTCTGACTTTAATGGAAAGTCAATACACCAAGGGTGCCAATATTACTGGAGGGCACTGTAAATGAACTAAGTATGGAACAGTTTGGAAGACATTTTGCTAAAAAGGTGTTAATTTCCCCTATGTATGGAGACTTTTGGGACACTCTGTACTTATGTGGCCCAGTTACAGTTTGAGTTTGACACCCCTGCTCTAAAGCCTACACTCCACTCTTCTCACTACATTTAGAATCAGCCAAGAAGTAACACTGATTTCTAGGGCTGTCATATTACCGATACACACTGCTCGGTTACTGAAATACAATCATGGAGGAAGCAGAGATGCTCAAGCTTTTCATATGTTGTAGAAAGCATTCTCGGGCATTAAAATAGAAAATAAAAGTTGTATCCACTACAAGACTAAGCAGAGGTTAGGACATTAAAAGGAATACTGTGTACATGAGAGAAACAAATAAAAACTGTACAGTGTCTTGTGTTGTTGTTTTTTATATTACAGGCTGATCAGTTGCTCCAAAGACTGAACTCAATGGACTAATAGAAGAATGGAAATGTCATGTTGCCTTTACACTGAGAATGTAAATGGATCGTCTCAGTGCTTAAGGAAAAGAGGTGAAGCGAAAGTGCCTCCAGGTTATGATTTATTTTAGTCATTATTATTTGCATGTTAGCTTGTCTGTTTCTGACAGACAAACTGGGCAAATTTGGAGATAAGCCTTTTAAATAATTTATTTTGACTGTTAAGTGGACAGGTTTATTTAACTGATGAATGCTTGAGAATAATCTGATATTTACATCACAGTCCCTGACAAAGGCATTTTTAAGTAATGTGTATGTCTGCCTGAATAACTAGATACAATTTCTGATACTGAGATTTAAAAAAAAAAACCCACATCTATGTGCAATATAATATTTGTATAGCATGCCATACTCTCAGATTTAGTAGCATGTGATTAAGGCATAATGCATTCCAATAAAGTCAACTTTGGCTAATTACAATCAACATTCCCTACCATTAATAAATATGAAAATAAAACACAACAGAGAATAAAGGACATTGAGCTGTGTTTAGATCATATTTGACCTCAAATGTGTCTCATATTCAACCTGAAGATCAGTGTGACAGGTTTATACTGTTTTTACCTAAATTCATGAAAGAAAAGGGGGGAAAAAACAACATTCTTTTGGCTTGGGTAGGACTGTACTAATGAACTCTAATATTTTTCATAGATTGCATGTTCAATTTAAACTGTACAATGGTATGTCATATCCTGTCTACAACAATTTGTTGTTCGTTTAAGTGCGAGTGTGTGTGTGAGTGAGTGTGTGAACTGCTGATAGATTGGACCTGTTCAGTCCTGATCATTAACCCTAGGCTGCTATACTCTGACCCAAGAACTCTGAATACCTGTGTAATGCAAGAATGTAAACAATTTTATTGTATTTGTGCAAAAGGTTGTTGTGAATTAAATCTAATTGACTCTCAGAATTATTTTTTTTTTAAATCAGTGTTAGGGGTCCTTTCTGTATCTGGCTCAAGCATGTGTATTTATGCAGATCAAAAATCCAGTGTGTATGATTTTACAACCATTTCAGTGTTTTTCCACCTATATTGACACTACCAAAAAATAATAATAATAATAATTATTGTATTAATGCAATTTTATTATTATGGCCTATTCATACACCCTGCCCATTTCTTCCAAAGAAAATTAGTTTAATTGAGTTTAAGATAAGTTCATGTGACTAGACAAATTAATCATTTGTCATTAAAAGTGCAAAGTTAGTCATTAGCACACAGTAGTAAAGTAAAACACACATTGCAATCGTACATGGACAAATGTAATTAATTGTAAGGGCATGTATAAAAATACATTTATGTTGAATTGGACTAGGGACAGCACGGTGGCACAGCTCCAGGGTCCCCAGTTCGGTCAGGTTACTAATTATGAAATTGTAGTGTCCGTTGATGGACTGACTTGCACCCATCCAGGGTGCATTCTTGCCTCATGTCTAGTGTTCCCATGATCCACTGTGACCTTGACCAGGATGAAGCAGTTACTGAAGATGAATGAATCAGTGTGAATGTTTTTCTTCCCTAGTTTCATAAATATTTTATCATTTTTATTTCACACAATTGGTGTGCATGCAGAACATTTCAGGTTTGACACTTCTCTTATCCTTTTTTTTATGGGGCTAGAAAGTGCTTTTTTTCTTCTTTCTTTATTTCCCCCATATTCGTGTTGAATATTTCTGGTGGGGGACCAAATATGAACCTGAAATTTTGACAGAAATAAGTCCTCTATAGTAGCATTCTGCTGTAAACATTGTGAGTCTGAGATTGGCAGTAAATTCTGCAGGACAGTGGACCTCGAGGGCCAGCTTTGAAGAACCAACCTGATCTATAATTTTGGTACAGGTGTACAGTTGGTATATGTGAATAGATTTTATCCAAATATGGAAGTACAATGTTCAGTTTGGTGTTTTACAAATGAACAGTGTCAAACAGAGCTGTGGTGTAGTTTCTCCTGTGATAAAAGCAGTAAGTGACTTCTGAGCTGTAGTCAATTACTGCCATTATGACTTAAGCATAACATTAGCTTGCATAACATTAGCTACCTAACTACCATTGACTGGAATATGTGTTTAATTGGAGAAGAACAGTGCCACTGATTTAAATGATGTCAGGTAATTTGTAATTTGGTTACAATCTTGTATCTGTTTTTTAACTTGAATAACATTGCTAGTAAAGTGCTGTTTTGAAGTGTTTTTCAATGTGTTGATCATTTGGTTTTCACTGTTGCACATCTGCAACTCCATGTGTTGGCACCTGCCAGTCAAATGGGCTTCATGTCTGGCTTCAAATAACGCCTAGACTCCTACTGGTTTCATCACAGTGAGAATGTTGATTTGGGGCTTGGTTTTGGCTGTTTCATTAAAAATACTTTTACATCTGGGACCAAATTTACAGGGGCTTAGGGCACCTAAAGAAGAACTGTTTTGAACTTCTCTCACTGGGAAGGTAGGTACACCGTGCAAATGATGTGTTTTTTCACTGTGACGTGGAAGTGGCGCTACATTATATCAAGGCGCGTTTGAAAACAGATCATTCATAGAGCTAGCTTATGCTATATGTATCTAAATCCAACATGTTTCTAAGTCTCAAACAAAAAAGGTTCTGGCTTTAGTTGTTCTTTGGAGAAAATGGGAGAAATAAATAGAGGGCAAGAAAATGGATGCAGTTTCCTGTGGGCAAAGCAGCACAGCTCTCTCCATAGAGAAACAATAGCTCCATCTGTGAGAAGCATTTTTACTGCTGATGATCTGTAGGCAGCCTTACTGTTTACAGAAGTGGTCTGTTGAACAGTCATTCAATTTGACTCTGGGAAGTACATATTTATTTTTGATTGAACTACCTAAATCTGCTCAGTGAGTTAGTCAGTGACCTTTTAGCACTGACATATTGTGATTTGGCATAGAATGAAAACCTCTTTTGTTTGCCTGTCCTCAGGCAAAACATCTATGAAAGAGCCTTTCAGCTGATTATGCTTCTCCCTTTAGTAGACTGTCGCAGTGCCCTGTATATGCATGGATTAAATCATTTTATATACTGTGCATAGATAATTTGCATTAATTTAATCAGACCCTTTTCTTGCAGTATCTGAAAACCTAACAGGGAGGTACCCATAAGCCAATTATTTTGTCAGGTTTCTAACATCTACCGCATTTTTAGCGCTCCAATCAGTCCAAAATATGTAGTATGTGGAAAGAGTAAGTAGTTTCTGTGATGCTAATAAATAATCCATCCATCCACCCATCCATCCATCTTCTACCGCTTACTCCTTTTCAGGGTCACAGGGAACCTGGAGCCTATCCCAGGGAGCATCGGGTACAAGGCAGGGTACTCCCCGGACAGGGTGCCAGTCCATTGCAGGGCACAACCACATACACACTCACATTCATACACTACAGACACTTTGTATATATTGACACATGCCAATCAGCCTACCATGCATGTCTTTGGACTGGGGGAGGAAGACGGAGTACCCGTAGGAAACCCCCACAGCACGGGGAGAACATGCAAACTCCGCACACACGTGGCCCCGGTGGGACTCGAACCCCGGACCCTGGAGGTGTGAGGCAAATGTGCTAACCACTAACCACCGTGGGCCCCTGCTAAAAAATGTTTATGTAGATAATGTTCTTGTCTCAAAACCTGCCTAGATTGACATGGGCATGTGTTACATTTCTAGGGGTGTCATATTACCAATACACACAGCTTAATTTCTGGAATAGAATCATGGTGGAAGCAGAGATCAATCCATCCATTTTCCATACTGCTTATCCTACACAGGGTCGTGGGGGAGCCTGGAGCCTATTCCATGGAATTTGTACCACAAGTCAGGGGACACTTTGGACGGGGTGCCAACTTATCACAGGGCACAATCACACACATTTACACACTACATACTATTTGTGAATGCCAATCAGTTTGGAGAAAACTGGAGTACCTGGAGGAAACCCCCGAAGCAGAGCATTCTCAAGCATTAAAATAGAAACTAAAAGATGTATCCTGTTCAAGAGAGAAAGTCATCACATTAAAAGGAATATTGTGTACATGAATGAGAGAAACAAATAAAAACTGTTACAGGCTGATCAGTTGCTCCAAAGACGGAACTCAATGGATTAATAGAAGAATGGAAATGTCATGTTGCTTTTACATTAAGAATGCAAATGGATCGACTCAGTGCTAAAGGAAAAGAGGTGAAGCTAAAGTGCCTCTGGGTAATAATGATTATTTTAGATTTACATTTATTCATTTAGCAGACGCTTTTATCCAAAGCGACTTACAAATGAGGAAATACAAGCAAAGTGATATATATTAAGTGGAGAACAATACAAGTAGTGCTACTATACAAGATTTTTAATTGAGTTCTAGAGAAGCAAAGTAGAGGTAAGAGCCAGTGTAAGTGCAGAATGTTTTTTCTTAATATAAGGGGGTGAAGGGCAAGGTAGGGGTTAGTTAGCTGTTCACGGAAGAGGTGGGTCTTTAGGTGGGTCTTTTTTTGAAGATAGTGACAGAGTCTGTGGTCCGGATTGAGGTTGGAAGTTCATTTCACCATTGAGGGATGGTGAATTTGAAGGTTCTGGAAAGGGACCTCGTGCCTCACTGAGTAGACACTACCAGGCGTCGGTCGTTAAGTGATCGCAGGTTGCATGAGGGAACATAAACCTCAAGGAGGGTGTTGAGGTAGGGGGTGCTGTTCCAGACAAGGTCTTGTACGTGAGCATCAAGGCCTTGAATTTGATGTGGGCAGCTACAGGAAGCCAGTGGAGGGAGATGATGAGGGGTGTGACATAGGTTCTTTTGGACTGGGTGAAGATGAGACGTGCTGCTGCATTCTGAATTAACTGAAGGGGTTTGATGGAGCTGGCTAGGAGGCCCGAGAGTAGTGTATTGCTATAGCCCAGTTTTGAGATAACAATGAGATAGCCTGAACTAGTAGCTGTGTGGCCTGTTCAGTGATATAGGGTCTGGGTTTCTTGATGTTGTACAGAATGAACCTACAGGATCATGCAGTTGTTGAAATGTGGTTAGTGAAGGTCAAGTGGTCATCGAAAGTCACCTCAAGGTTTCTGGTTGGCTTGAGTATGGTTGAGCCAAGCTGTACAGTGAAGTTGTGGGTGATTGAGGGGCAGGCTGGGATGATGAAAAACTCAGTTTTTGCCAAGTCGAGCTTAAGGTGGTGTTCCTTCATCCAGTTCGAGACGTCAAACAGGCAGGCGGACATGTGTGCTGAGACAGATGTATCATAAGGCTGGGAGGACAAATAGAGCTGGGTGTCATCAGCATAGCAGTGATGAGAAGCCATGAGACTCAATCACAGGCCCCAGAGATGTAATATAAATAGAAAAGAGCAGTGGACTGACCCCTGGTGAACCCCAGTTGCGAGTTGCTTTGTTTTATTTAGCATATTAGCTTGTCTGTTTCTGCCAGACAGACAGGCAAATTTGGAACTACATTCGAAACATTTGAAGAGATTAACTTTTTAATTAATAGTTGTTTTCACTGTTAAGTGGACAGTTTTATTTTAACTGGTGAATGTCTGAGAATAATCTGTTTACATCACAGTCCTTGACAAATGTGTTTGTATTTAGGTAACTACGTCTGCCCGAATAACTAGAACAAATTCTTCTTATACTGTGTAGACAAGCATGTGATTATTTTATTGAGCATTTTAATTATAATACATTTCATTAAAGTAAATGGGCCTCATTTATCAGTCTTTTAGTAAAGTTGTAAATGTTTGCATAACCAAAGCGAACAAAAAATTTCCATCGGGTTTACACAATTTTTGGAACTGCTGACTTTCTTCATACTCGTGTGTATGTTGATGAACGCCAATCACCTGTAAATTACCAGGTGCATGCACGCCACAGCTGATTTGCATTTGGTGACTCCTACAAAACTCCATAAAAGGCAAAGCTAACACAGCTGAAATGATGACTAAATAGCAAAAAAGTCTTAGCAGTAGTGAAAGCTATTTTGACTCATGTCCATTTTGATAAATGTATAGATTATTTAACAGTGTGACCACCCCTTGAGAAGGCCAAAATCTGGTGCCAGATGTGAATTGGATGTAAATTAATTGACATGAAAATGTAGGGGAGAAATATATCTACTGTAACCAGGTGATCTTGGATGGAAAGCACATAGAGAATCGACCTGTCGAAGAATGCACCAATGTGAGAGTCACAGGAAGCCAGATGATAGTACACTAGGGATTATACAGCACAGTACAGCTTGAGACCAGATTTGTCACTTAGTGCTGGCTCTAATAAAGTGTTGCACGGCAGTAAAAGAATATGCCGACATAATAAACAGAACCGACATAAACACTGCTTGAATCTGTCCGCCTATAAGAATACAGTGGCATTCCTAATTGAATGACTGGTCTTGTTTATCTTAATTTATGGATTAATTTTCATTGCTTGCTTTATTTTTTCATATTTAATATTTCTTTAATTAATACCATAAAGGTTAAATGACTGGGTCTCACAAAAGCTTCATTAAATTTGTGTGTAGCTAAAAATACACAAAGTATTAACACTTGACAGCACAGTTTCTGTATATAAAAGTGCAGTAACTCATAGCAATTGACATGATTTGAAGCTAATCAATTGAGGTTTATATTAAGTCTTCTAATGCGTAAATTTACACACATTCAGGAGCATGAGTAGGATACAAACGTTTTTCCTAAATTACGAGATTTGCATAAATACTATTTAAACAATCATGGTACAAAAAAAATCACAATGACATTTACCAAGACAAAACGATGATGCCACTTCAGCGCATCTTTCAAGCGGAGATCTCAAATCACCTACGCGACTCAGTTATTCTGGATTCATATGTTGAATAAGCTGTTTTTATTAGCAGTGAAAACAAAGACTGCTCTTTTGATGTATTATATGTTAAAACGCAGAGCTCCTATACAAAATGTGTAAATGTTTGCAGGTCTGAAACAGTCATTTAAGTGTTTATTTTTGGTATATTCCATCTCACCTGCAGCCCACCTGCTGTGAATACTTATGTACATGTGCTTTTTTGCTTTTTATTTTTAATAAATTTGCAAAGATTTCAAACAAACTTCTTTCATGTTGTCATTATGGGCTATTGTTTGTAGAATTTTGAGGAAAATAATGAATTTAATCCATTTTGGAATAAGGCTGTAACATAACAAAATGTGGAAAAAGTGAAGCACTGTGAATACTTTCCGTATGCACTGTAAATCCTGCCACTTTTATTAATAAATCATACAAAATGATTGTCATGTTAATGTGCAACGTCAGCTTGTAGTCTAATGAAAAACGTACACTGGTATCTTCTATGGACAAATGAATATATTGTCATTTTTAATCCATGCAAATATTCATGTGTAGATTACTTACGACACCTGGGATACCTTAAACCGAGTATGAAATCATACTCCAACCCCAGCAAAAGCACAGCTGCCCTGTTTATCCTAAACAGAAACTGACAAGGCATGAATAGTTTTAGCAGAGGGGTTAGAGGCAGCTGGGAGGTATAGGAAATCATGTAAATGTTTTCATTGCAGTTGCAATTTTCTGAGCAGACAGCAGTGGGCTCTAAAGATTACACACTGTTCCTTTAATGCATGTGTCACTGAGCCGAGCCCACTCAATGCAGATTTGAATCTTTGTTGTAACTGGGAACTCACTCAAAGAAAAACCAAGGATAGTGGCCTTATCCAAAAGCACTTTATACAATTTTAATCGTCATAATTTGTTTGTATGTTAAGAATTTTTTATGGAAGCAGTGAGATAAGCACTCGATCATCTTTTCCTTGCCACAGCATCTCCCCTTTGAATTGCACTAGCCCTTGTTTCCGTGCCCGGAGCAGCACTCCCACTAGCTTGTTCGAAATAGAGACATAAAATTCAAACAGTCTGCCAAACTCAACTTCCCATCTCCCATCTTCTCGCCTGTGCCCAAGTTCTCTAATAATCTGGCACAGCTCCGTCACCTCTCTGCCGATATGGGAGTGAGCTTCCTTGCCTCTGCGCTCAGTGCGAGAACCCTCCGGAGGTCGGCCATAGTCCTCCTGACCCCACTCAGGACGAAAGGCCATCACCTCATCACTAGTGAATGGATTGTGTTTCTGATAATCCTTGTGATCTTCAGACCATTTCTGCCAGGTCTGTGTTAGTTCTTTCACTGAAGCTGAATGGTATTCAGGGGTCTGCCTGTCTCTCTCCATGAGGAACATTATAACGTCTCTGTGTTGGACTGACACACACCAGGAGTGCTAGTGCTCATCTTCATGCGTCGTTTACAGGACACCAAGGAGATCCAACTACAGCAAACCTATGAATAATGTAACAGAAGTACAAACAATGTTAACCTGCTCTACTTAGTCCTTGTCTTTATTCTTAACTAGAGCTACACTCAGAAATAATACATTCAAAATGAACAAAATTTGAGTAATGCTTGTCACTTGAGTGGCAGCGTAAGGAATGTGTCTTTTGTAGGTATTGCATCATATCATATCATATTATACAGGGGGAATGGCACAGAATTTGCATGTTCTCCCCATGCTTCAGGGATTTCTTCCGGGTACTCCGGTTTCCTCCCCCACTCCAAAGACATGCGTTGTAGACTCATTGGCATTTCCAAATTGTCCGTAGTGTGTGACTGTGTGTGCAATTGTGCCCCGCAGTGGGTTGGCACCCCGTCCAGGGTGTCCCCCGCCCTTGTGCCCAGAGTTCCCTGGGATAGGCTCCAGGTTCACCCGCAACCCTGTGTAGGATAAGTGGTACAGAAAATGGATGGACAATATAAATATAATTGTTCAGGGACATAATGAATGCACATAATTGAAACTGTTGTCTTTTTCTGGGTTTATTTACATTGCTTATACCTTGGGAAAAAAACAGGTACATGTAAAACTTTTTTTTTTTTTCTGATAATGTACCTTCTCAAGTATGGAATGCATTAACGCATTTTTTATCCAATTATGGGCAATAAGGGCACGAGTCACGCCTTGAGATATTATGCTACAAGAAATTAAGAATATGTTTGATTATTAAACCCAAAAGTTTTGCTAAGTTTGAGCACTTTTGAAAGAAAGCTCCCGGGACTACACAACGACCTGTCTCTGGTTGTAAAGATAGTAAAATCATCTGTGTGTCGTCTCTGGCAGTTTCAAAGATATATATAAACAATAACGTACTTACATTATTCATGTGTTGCATTTCATCGGCTGCATCAGAATCTTTTACAAATGTTGTACCCGCGAGTATTCCGAGCAACACCAAGCACAAATGATAACAATGAAAAACAAACAACAACAACAACAACAACAACAAAAAACACCCTTATCAGACCTTCCCTTCACTAACAGTGTCTATCTGGTTGGCGACGACAGGTAGGAACTGTGTTTTTGAACGCGGAGTTGCCTACCGGACTGTTTTGTTAGGTGCACTGAGATATGGCGCTACACTGTGGGAAAACATGCCGGCAATATTTATTACATTTAGCACACGACAATGTCGACTTCAGATTACCGGTATGTAATGCTAAACTTGTAAACAGCATAACCACTTATTATGCTCGATTAAGAAGTTTGATTTTATGAATTTAAAGGCTTACTGTAAAATCATGTTAGGAAGCGATAATTAGGTTGATTAATAATGTGCATCAGAAGTAATGTATCTAAATATATGAATGCATGTACAATTGTTTTTGTTTGTTTGTTTGTTTTAGGAGATAAAATCATTGCTATCCATTGTGGGTCAGCAGTGTGTTCCAACAGAAACCTTCAATGAACGGGTAAAACAAGTATAACAACTAACAAATGTTTTTAACGTAACCTTTATATTCAAGTTTTATAGCAGTATGAAGTCAATGAGATCATATCATGTTATAAAATAGATCCGGAAATATCTTTTGGAAGCTTATGGCTTTCAGTACCTAATTATACAGAGAAATGAAATGCATTGCTGTTAGATCTGTGTACAATCATTTTTATTTGCTTCTGTCTTTGCTCAGCTTTTCTCTTAACAAAGCAATGGTGTGATTTTCCCCCCCCCCTTCAGTCACCCTTTTGGCGCCTGTATGGCCTATCAGAGGATGACGTAAGGAGTGTTATGGCAAGAACAGTTTGTGCCAAGTAGGTGTGAGTGACATTGAGCAGACAAACTAATCAGAGATTGTTTTCCAGACAAAGAATAAGCATAAGGAATAAATCATATACTGTACATTACTATAGGTCAGCGGGTTCAGTTTTGCGCTCGTGTTTGGAAAGTTTAGTTAAAATCCAGGGACTGCCAGAAAGGCTCATTTCCCTCATCTGTTTATATGTATCCTTGGCCTATTCCACATCACTTGTAGTGTACGTTAAATAAAAGTGATTGCCAAATGATTAAATGGAAATGTAAGAGTTGGTGTCATCATGCTGTAACTATACTATGAAAGTCTTTTACTTAGAGTGTTGCTGTACACATTTAAATACATATTTAGGTCTGCATTTGAGCTTTGGGGTCATGGAAGGACAGTCTCGGAGCTGAAGTTTTCAGTACTGGAGTACCCCACAGAGCGCATGGTGTGTGTGTCAGTTGCTCGATTGGTTAATTTAACCATTTAGTGTTTTGTACAAATTTCATCTCACTAATTTTTATGAATTGTGTGCACATAGACTCCTTTTCTACAACAAGAATCAACATACAAGATTAATGTCTACACTTTCAACAAGACATTATTGTTCAAAGACAGAATAGAGAAGATAGATGTAAGTATGCTGTTCTTGCAAAGTTCTTCACTTTCTCCTTGCAACCCTGCCATGCACATCATTGTTGTTCGGTGTTCTCCTGATGGTGGACTCATGAACATTAACATTAGCCAATGTGAGCGAAGCCTTTAGTTGCTTAGAAGTTACCCTGGGTTCCTTTGTGACCTTGCAGACTATTACACGTCTTGCTCGTGGAGTGATTTTGCTGGTTGATCACTCCTGGGGAGGGTTACAATGGTCTTACATTTCCTCCATTTGTTCACATTCTGTCTGACTGTGGATCAGTGGAGTCTAAACTCTTTAGAGATGGTTTTGTAACCTTTTCCAGCCTCTTGAGCATCAACAATGCTTTTTCTGAGGTTCTCACAAATCTCCTTGGTTCATGACATGATACACGTCCACAAACATGTGTTGTTAAGGTCAGACTTTGATAGATCCCTGTTGTTTAAATAAAACAGGGTGCTCACTCACACCTGATTGATTGAAATCACCTGACTCTAATTTCACCTTCAAATCACACTGCTAATCCTAGAAGTTCACGTACTTTTGCGATATGTAATGTTGGATCATTTTTAATAAATAAATGACCAAGTATAATATATACATGACCATGTATAATAATGTTGTCTCATTCGTTTAATTGGGTTCTCTTGTCTACTTTTAAGACTTGTGTGAAAATCTGATGATATTTTAGGTCATATTTATGCAGATATTTAGAAAATTCGAAATGATTCATAAACTTTCAAGCACCACAGTAAATACCGTCTCTTTTGTTTTATGGCTAAATTTATGTTGTATAGTATTAATAGTGCAGAAAACTAACCAATTGTCACCCTACAGGCCCTGGGCTTTCTGCCTTTTCAAGGTAAAGTCAATCTGAAGTATCCTGATCACATTTTCTGCTTATTAGAAGATTATGGACTGGATCCTAATGACATTCCTGATGAGCCTTTGCACATGTATTTTGGAAGATTTGTAAGTGAGCATTTTAGGCACTAAAAGACTTTTTAGACAATTATTTTTTTAATTTGTCTTTTCTGTAAATGTCATCCTCGTGAATCGATTCAGAAATTGGCAGCAAGACGCATTTTAATTCTGAATATGTTACCAAGCCTTGATAGTTGTAAGGAAAACAGCAAAGCTAATTTTAGGCTTTAATAGATCAGTTTAGTTGGGTTTTGGCTTAATTAGTGCAACCCAGCTGTACCTTAAATTATTTCCTGTAGTAAATTAGTACTTGGTATTTTTAAAGGTTTGAATGATATCTTGCTCATGGTTTTGACTAATACTTTCTCCCAGATTGCAGACGGACAGAGGGAGCTAATCCGCTCTCACAGTGTGAAGAAGAGACACTTCATTGGGAACACCAGCATGGACGCAGGCCTTTCTTTTATAATGGCCAACCACGGCAAAGTAAAAGCACATGATCTGGTGTATGATCCTTTTGTTGGAACAGGTGAGTTAAAACACACTCTCAGGTCCAGCAGTAAGTTATGATGTGAAGTGTAGGTTAGGTTTATTTTTACATTGTGTGCATACAGTGTGCAGATTATGCAGAAGTGCAGACAGAGCATCAATGGGGTCCAAGCCATTTTGGGTCATTTTGCCTACACCTAAATGTTTTATTTTTTCTAAATTTATAACTGAAGTTCTGCAAATCATGTTTTCTATCTTATATCGGCACAAACAGTACTTCTGAAATTAAATATTGTCATGACTCATTTAGTTATCATAAAGCTGTTTTATATCCAAAAAGGCATAAAAATGAATGAGCACTTGAAATGACGGTCGAAAATATATTTTCCAGGGACTTGTTTATTTATTGCATAAATATGATGCCCAATGCCTTTGGCTTCTCTATATCCAAAATAAAGCTTACCGCTAAAGGTGCACTTTTTCCACACTTGTGCACGAGCTTTTATTTTGAAGCGCACGTGCACGCCTTGACAAACATGGCCATTCCATTTACTGGCATGTTTATTTGGGAGGTTAGAAGAAACCTGAGAATTCAGATGAAACCCACAGAGACATGCAAAGAGCATGTACAGAATAGTGATGTGTCGTTCATGAATGATTCGTTCATTTTGAGCGAATCTTTAATATGACTCTGGAACGACGAGTTGTCTCAGAGAGTGATTCGTTCATTTTTGACCGCGCATGTGCTGTAACATCCCTATGGGTTCTGTACAGGAAACAGAAATGATTAGCTCACCTCTCGAGTCTTCAGGTTCGAGTCGCTCGTTCATTTGGTGACCACTCCTTAGGCCACGCACCATGCAGTACAGGAAACAGAAATGATTAGTTCATCCCTCGAGTCTTTGGGGTCGAGTTGTTTGTTCATCACATCACAGTCCCACTGCATTCAGCCTATGGGGCGATCACGGGATAAACGAGCGACTCGAACCCGAAGACTCAGGAGCTGAACTAATCATTTTTGTTTCTGGGGAACACACGTGACAAATGTGACGCGACAAAAAAAGAACGACTCGGATCAGGAGGTGATGTGAACTAACAGACTGCATAGCCTGAAAACCCAGCTAAGCTATTAATTAATCATTTCTGTTTCTCATAATTTGGCCTTGGCTGCATTAGCCTATAGATTATTTTTTATTCCAAATGTGATCAACGTTTGCATAAATACTAGATGTGTTGGGGAATTTAACATGTAACATTTTAATTATATTCTGCTGAAATGAACAAAATGACTCAAAAAATGATTCATTCATTTTGCTGAATGAGATGCAAAGATCTGAGTCAGTAAAATGATCTGAACTTCACATCACTGGTACAGAAACTCCACACAGACAATAACCCAAACTCCTGATCGAACCAGTGACCCTGCAACTGTGAGGCCGCTGCACCACCGTGCCATCTTCTACGGGTCTTATTTGAATTGAATTTGAAATAAATCACAGTACCAAATGTCTTAGATTTAATTATTAAATTCAGAAGCCTGTGAGTGAAATTTGAACAGACGAGTCAGCTTCCTGGAAAGGCATACTGCAAAACACCATTACAGTAAGTCTCTATCATATGGGGGTGTAAACCTCAGGCTTTAACACAATATGATACGATTTCAGTTAATAAGGCAGGGATTTGATATTTGACCATAGTACAAAATACATTTCAATTCAATTAAGTAGCCTCTGATCGACATGTGAGCTGACCAACTTTGTTCAGAATCTGGGGTAGGCCTACCGTTAATTCGATGTTGTGATGAGTGAGAAGGACTATTGTAAAAGAGACGGAGTTACGGTCAAATCATCGTGCTAGCATGTTAAATTATTTACACGTCAGTTTAAAAATATGAATTATTTTTTACTCATCTGTTTGTCCTTTTTTCTGTAATAATGTTGCCTTTGAAATTGCTGCATTTATCCATTTATCCATTATTACAGTCCTGCGACTGACTTATACCAAACTTATTAACTGAAATGTAAGAGGATGCATTCATGGTTAAAACTGATCGAGTCTGCATGGTCAAAGAAAATGACCATCATTTATATTTTTATCTGGAGCTTATGTTGTTTTAGGGTGGAATATAATTTTAACCACATCTAATAGTTCTGAGGTTCTTTCTGTGTGCTTGTAGCATGCAGTAGTGCTTTTTCCAGGCATGTGCTGTTGTGCCAGTCATTCTCTAAGGGAGGTGTGAGATCTGCTGGCCAGATGTGCTAATTTCCTACCAGGTTCAGTGGAAGACCTGGACATGTCTGGACAGAGCTCTCTATGCAAACTTTAGATCCTGCAATATTAAAACCATTAACAAGGATATTTCTGGATTAAAAAATGTTCAAACTAAATTGCTAAACTTTTCTTGTTCTTTTTGTCTTTTTCTTTCTTTTCTTGTCTAGGTAGTCTTCTAGTAGCATGCTCTCATTTTGGAGCTTATGTGTGTGGGACCGACATCGATTATAACACTATACATGGAGTAGGTAAATGAGAAGTTCTGTTATTTGGAGCATACTTGCTGTGCTTATTAAATCTTATTTACAGTGGTGTGAAGAAGTATTTGCCCGATTTCTTCTGTTTTTGTGTATATCTCATAGTAAATTGTTTTAGAAATGAAAACAAAATCTAAGATAAACAAAGGCAACACAAAATACGGTTTTTAAAAGATAATGTTATTTATTGAAGCAATAAAGTTATCCAATACCAGCTGGGCCTGTGTGAAAATGTATTTGCCCCCATAGTTACTAATTCCTCAAATCTATGAAAGTGCATTCATAATGGGGTTCAGCTGGACTAGACACAACCAGGCCTGATTACTGCAAACCCTGTTCAATCAAATCAACACTTAAATAGAACTTTTTCAACAGCATGAAGTTGGTTAAAAGTTCTTATCCAGTAACACGCCATGCCAAAGTTGAAAGAAATTCCAGAAATGATGAGGAAGAAGGTGATTGAAATACATCAGTATGGGAAGGGTTACAAAGCTATTTCAAAGGCTCTGGGACTCCAAAGAACCTCAGCGAGAGCCATTATCTCCAAGTGTGGCTGAACTAAAGCAGTGCTGCAAAGACGAGTGGTCCAAAATTCCACCACAGCGCTGTGAAAGACTGATCTCCAGTTATCGGAAGCCTTTGCTTGCGATTATTGCTGCTAAAGGTGGCACAACCAGATTTTAAGTTTAAGGGGACAATTCGTTTTTCACATTGGTGATGAGTATAAAAATAAATAAATAAAAACTGTATTGTGTGTTTACTCAGGTTGCCTTTGCAATATGTTACATTTCGTTTGAAGATCTAAAACTACTTAGTATGAGATGTACACAAAAACAGAAGAAATCAGGATAGTGGCGAATACTTTTTCACAGCACTGTAGTCTCTTAGCAGCAATGAAGCAACATGTAGTCATATACTGGAGTATGTCTGGTGTACAGGGAAAGCCAGCCGGAAGAATCAGAAGTGGAGAGGTCCCGATGAGAACATCCGAGCGAACCTGCGGCAGTATGGGACGGAGTGCTTTTATGTGGATGTCATGGTGTCTGATGCCTCAAAACCTGTATGGAGGAATGGTGCACTGTTTGACACCATCATTACAGACCGTATGTTTCTGCTGAAGGATTTAATACCCTTTCACAACACACCTGCTTTTTTTTTATAGCATTTTTAAAAGAAAAAAAATAATGCCCCAATTTTTGTCATATGCCAAAACCAAGATCAAAGATTCATATACATGCACAGTAGCATACATTTTATGTGATTAAAATGCTGTTGTTTCTCCCACCTTTGCCACGAACAAGTATAAATTTAATCAAACTGCAGATGTGTATGTAATTTTATAAATCATGCAAATTAGTCCAGATTGTTCAGGTTTTTCAGTTGGCTATCGCAGTGTTTTTGGTCAGGTAGCTCATTTACACATCTGAACTGTGAATGATGTGCTTTGAAGTTTATGCAGCTTTTGCTTATGTCTGTAATTCAGTTAAATTCTTTTATTTTCCACCCAATCTTATTTGTATAACACCTTAAACAATTGATATAGTAACAAAGCAGCTTTACAGAAAGCCAGATGTAGATTTAGATCCCTAAAGAAGAAGCCAGAGGTGAGGGAAATGAGGAAGTAACATTGACAGAAACCAGACTCTAAAGGGAACTCTTCTTCCTCTGGCTGACACCAGATAGTGAGAATATACAATGATCAATCATTACAGTATACAGTTGTAGAAGTGTAAAGCCAAACAGTACTTTTTTTTTTTTTTTTTTTTTTTTTTTTTAAGCACATGACATAGCACAAGGCTCATATGTAACACAGAGCCAGGAGAGTACTGTTTAACAATGATAAGGAATATAACACTACATGACAATGTGAGGTAAGGAAACATCAACTCGGGTCAATTTTATGAAAGGTTTGCTCTCTAATATTTTATAGTAACGTATAGGTTTATGGGAATGTGATAAAAATATTTCTGAGGCGATTATTATTAGGAGAAATTGGCTGTCAAGTATTTCATGACTGGGGAGCAGGTGTGTGGATATGATTTACTGCTGTTTTTAATAGTTTTTCTAATGAGTATTCTGCTTTTAGTATTTTAGTTCCATTTTTACCATTTTAATATCTTTTGGGTTATTTGAAGTCATGATAGACCACAGGGAATTGCGATGGATCGGCATTGTGGGATGCCAAGGATCTAAGAGGCAAACGGTACTTATTGTGTATAAAGAATGTTCAGCATATTATGAATAAAACCCCTGGGATAAGCACCGGGTGTATGATTACACAGCAGTTCCTATGTACAAATCTGTGGTATCCAGGTGAGATAGTCACAAAGTAGTATCTTTTCAATATCCAGCACAAATTGATAAATCAGCAGATTTTGATTTTGATGTGTATGTGATATGACGGAACATATGATCACTGGAGACAGAGCCTTTCTTTGTTTTTACTGATGCGTCTCCATTATGATTCTCACGCAGATGAAATATAAACCTGTTCTATTTATTTGCTTTATATATTTGATTCTTTTTATTGTTGTGACCAAGACACTGACACACCCTCTATTTACCATATTATCTTCATTTTATGTTTCTAGTGCTAGATCGTAAGTCTTCTGTTTTGGCTCTTTTGCAGCTCCTTACGGAATTCGTGAATCGACAAGGAGGACAGGTTCTCACAAAGAGATCACGACTCCTCCTGAGAACTTGTAAGTCTATTACGCTTCTCTCAATTCATTTTATTCCAATTAATGACATCAGTTCGCCCATTAAAATATGAACCAGGCATCAGATACCAGTGATGTTCGAGCTCATTTGAAGTAGTGGATTACCCGTTAAAATGGTTCTTGCACTTTAAAATGCTTCTGACAGAATAGTCACATATAAAGAATTTACAGTCTGTTTTATAGTGCTCTGTAAAATCTAGTGCTGGCTACAACACAAAAAAAAAATACAGACCCATTTCCTAGGTTTCATGCACCAAGTATTTGGGGAAACATGCATTTAGATATTTAGCAAACACATTATGTTAATAGTTTTAATCAGCGTCTTGTGAAACCCGTCTTGCTTTTTTGTTCTTAGTCTGATATTAGCCAGGTTTCCATCCAAGGAATTTTATGCAAAAACTATTTTAGCAATGTGAAATTTTTGCCAAAGCAGGCAATGAAAAAGACATTTATTGTGCTGTTTTTCTCCGTTTAACTTCAGCGGATAAATTTTTTTTTTGCTACAAACTGTCAAGAATAACCACAACAGAAATAGTTTTGGCAGGAAAATTACTACAATTAGATGTTAAATAATATGCGGCATGATTTCAGTGGTATGTGGCATCATTAATTATGTCTTTTTGACAACACACCAATAAGACACACTAGCAGAAAAACTAAGAAACCAGTGTTTTTGTACGTCTTGTTGTTTTGATTTCGTTTGTTACTCTTTATATTCATTACCGTATTCATATCCTTATTTTATATACTTTATGTATGTAAAATGCTGTATAAATGAAGTTCTGTGCATTAATGTGCTGCTGTGTTTTGTTTTGTTTTGTTATGTCGTGCAGTGCTGGTGAGAGTCATGTCCCTGTTTCCATGGAATACCATCTAAGTGACATCTTTGCTGATCTCCTGAATTTTGCAGCTCATCACTTGGTCCTCGGTGGACGCCTGGTCTACTGGCTACCAGTTTACAGACCAGAGTAAGTAATATTCCACTTCACTTACAGTAAGACAAAAACTGTTAAGTCTGTTTAGCAATGGTCAGAATTGAACTGGTCGTGTTGATGGCTTTTAGCTATATAGTCATCCACTTTTAGTATAAACCTTCGGCTTTATTGCAGATGTTTCACTAGGGGGCAGCGTGGCGCTTTGTGAGAGCTGTAACCTGCATGATAATTATAAGCGTGCTCATTTTGACCTGCTGGGGCCTGCTGCCTGTGGAGCAGGTGGGAATTAAGGGACATTCCACCCCCACCCCCCAGCTCCCCGGGATGCTGACTACACAGAGTCATGTCCATTTGGCCACTGATTACAGGGCTGAAGAGCAAAATTGAAGAAGAGGGGGATGATCTATTTTATAGTCAGCACTTACCTCATCTGACATGCAAGCCACCATCAGTAGATGTTTTTTTCTTTGTGGGGAAACTCTGTCCTTCAGGCTTGCTGACTCAGACAGTAACATATTAGGCTTGTACATGAGGTCTATTTATATAACGCAAAAAGTTATCGCAAGTTAAAAGCCTGTATACTGCCTGTCTGAAGAATTATAATAATGGGAGTACGACACTCTTCTTGTCCTGAGTGATATTCAGGGAACTGAGTCAGGGTTAATCCATAGTAACAAATGTCTAGATTAAACAGGGTCATGCTCTAATTTAGGGATGATATGGGTGTCCTGTTTCGATTGACCTGAATGTGTAAGGCTCCGATGACAGACATAAAGGGATTTAAGTGTGAGCCATGACCACACAGACCTCAGAGGAGGCCAAGTTCTCATCATATATATGCAGCTGGATTTTATGCCTGGTTTTACAGCGTAGAACAATTGTCCTTCAAAAGTGGGGTCAGTTATTTTTAGATTGGTAATATTTGGTGAAGTTCACTTTACATCCATGCAGCTTTTAATTAAGTATTTGTTCTGAGGGATAATTCCAGTCTATATGGCAGCCAAAAACAATCAAATGATGAGGACCAACAATATCCAGCCAATCAGGACATGGAAGTGCCTCGGCTTGGCTGTCAATCATGTTATCTGTCAATTCAGAACGCTCCTTCTTATGCATTAGTATTCAGTCCTTCAAGTCTATGGCTTAGGAGGAAACACCAAAGAGACAGACTGTATTTATTTGAACTTATGTCTGTCAAAATCTCTAACTGTACTTAGCTTAGTTTCTGCTGTGTCAAGTAACAGCCTCATACTGGAACTTAGCAAATAAGAAAACGGGAACAGGAGGTTCATAAGTAGTTCTTACTCTTACTGATGATCTAAAGGGTCTCTTTGACAGACTGTATCTAGAGTAACAGTGTGTGTAGCAACACTGTTGTTTATAAACAGCAACGTCTAAAGAATGGACGACTGCCACAGAAATGTAGTGCTGCGGTGCCACTGGGAAGCCCACAGTCAGTTCGGGAATCAGTGGACGTTCCGTAGGGGAATACAAAGGTTTGGCCAGTGAGCTCACCATCAACCCCCACAGCAGTTAAACACCTCAGTGCAGATGGAGCACAGCCCCCGCCATGCATTAACACACACACTGCAGCTTCTTGAACTCGACTCCTTTTCCACTTTATTGATGTCAGAGCTGTTGCAATGTTCCAGCCACAGCAGCGTCTCTGACAATATTGACCAGAACATACGTGGCTATCTGACGCATTTTTCAGCTAAAAAAAAAAAAAGAAGAAGCGAACATCAGCTTCTGCTTAACATGTAAGCTCATGAACTGTAATTTCTTCTGCCATGTCTTGTAAGCCACCAGAACACCAGAAATGTGAGTCAGTGTGATTTATTTTTTTGTTGTTGTTTAAAAGGGTGATTTGTGTCAGTCTTAGTGCGTTAGCAAATCATTTTTACAATTCACTACTCATATAGATGTTATTACATCTTCTAGTTATAGAAAAAAAATCAGTGAACCTGTTCTCATCTAACCAAATTTAGTTGAACTGTATACATATCATTTCTAACAACTGAATAAAGATAAACGGTGAGCCTGTTTGGTAGCAGTTGTAGAAAAGATCCACAAAATCCTATAAGCTGTATACAGTAACACAAAGCAAAAACATTCAAGCTCATAAATAATGTGAAGGCTTTGCTCTCATCGCTGTTGTCTTCTCCTTCACTGCGTAATCCTAACAAACATTGGCTCAGGTAAAATATGTCTGGCCCCTTTAGCAGCACAGGCACCACAAGTCTTAAAGCCAACGGAATGTAATCCACATGCGTTCTGACTTAATCAGTCTTATGAAAGCATCCAGCAGCAGCGGTGGCATCAAACCACTCTGACAGCTCTGTATTCTGAAGAAGAGCTGTCAGGTGATTTCTATAACTGGGTCTCTAGAGTATGCTTTCCCGGAAAGAAGCCATGTTTAATATTTCTCCTAGGTGACAGCAGGAGCACCATGTAAACCTCTGAACAGAGGTTGTATGTGTATCTTTCAGTGGGCCGTGTAAACACTCTGGGGCAGGGGCCACTGAAAGGGAAGGGAAGACGTCATGTTCATATAAAACACAAATGGAGGGGGGGTTTTGTTTTGTTTTTGTTCATACTAGCAAGTGACAAGTCACTTTTATTGCTTGTTGTTTGCCTCTTGTGGGCGTATAGCGGCCGCTACTGTGGTCACTTGTAGGCATGCACTGTTTTTTTCCAGTGTTTTTTTAGTTCCCCAGTCAGAAACTATATACAGCTTAGAAACCTAGCGAGTTAAACACAAATTAAGCAATGCATTAATACCTGTGAACATTGGTTGTTTGATATACATGTGACGTGCTAGGCACTGTATGAGGTTCTTTGGCAATTTAAACATGGCTGTGCGTTATGTGTACTACCAACATACACTCACCAGAGGCACAATCAATTTATGCTATCTAAAGTTCCATGTTTGCATCCCGTACAGTAATTCAGGACCAATTGCCGGTAGGAACTCGGGTTGTGAGTGGGAAATTGAATGAAACCGAAAGACACGTCAGACCACATATACCATGGGATTGAGAGAAGGAATCATTCAAGCCAATCGTTTGGATTTGCATGGAATCGAGTCACTTGCTGTTGTCATTGAAATCACGTACATAGAGAATGAATAGTCATCTGAACATAGAGTGATGAGTCATATATTTCATGGTTGTCACAGGTACTGTGAAGAGA